>NW_028315461.1:0-40000 GCF_046866305.1 Octopus bimaculoides
ACTCCGCGTGACACAGTGTGACAAGGCTGGCTCTTTGAACTACAGGTACAACAGAAACAGGAAGTAAGAGTGAGAGAAAGTTGTGGTGAAAGAGTACAGTAGGGTTCGCCACCATCCCCTGCCAGAGCCTCGTGGAGCTTTAGGTGTTTTTTCACTCAATAAACACTCACAACGCCCGGTCTGGAAATCGAAACCGCGATCCTATGACCGCGAGTCCGCTGCCCTAACCACTGGGCCATTGCGCCTCCACACACACGCATATAAATGTAGCCTAACCTGAGATTTATAATTAACGATATGTTTACTACAGTAAACAGATTTGTTGCTTACCACAGCAAATCCAAATTTGGAACCTTTGAAGGTGGTTCTCCAGCATGGCCATAGTTCATTGGCTGAATTAGTAAAAGAATAACTCTGACTTCACGCATCACTGAATCATTAGTCAGTCTGAATAGACTGGTTCACATTAAAAACAAGTTTCTTTTTAGTTCACTTAGACCGACACCACAAAGAGTGCATTGTACTGGCCTTTTGATCTTTAGAGAGTTAACGTGTGTGATAGAGAAGGTGCCATGAAATATGATTAATGCTCTACTTTTCCAGCATGTGTCATCAAAACATGCTGGGGAAAATAGAACTTTAAATATGTTGCATTGTGTGCACATATATTGGGATGGAAGCAAAAAAGAATCAAGATTTCAGCTCTCCTGTGTGTGGGCCACAACAAGTCTGACATCACCAAGCAGCTCAACATCGCAGAGAGGCTCAAGAATGGGAAAGACCTCAAAGATCGACCGCAATCAGGCAAAGCTCAAGTTGTCAACCGTTTGGCTGTGAGAAAGGCCTTCAAAAGTGATCCAAAGCTCAAAATGACAGTGCTCATGAAGAACATCTCAACAACATCATGGTGTCCAAGGCAACCAACTGGTACTTAGAAACAAATACCACAAATGTGATAACAATTCTATTCCACTTCAACAGCCATTTGGCAAACCAAACCTTGCAAAACCAGCATTCTCTCTAAAATCTAATTTTCTGTTGCACAATCTAATCTGTCTAGCAGTAATCTATAAATTCAGTAAAGCTCTGTTTATTCTTCATCAAAACCATACTTGGCAACCACATGGTTCCAGGTTTGGTCCTTGCAGGATAAAACTATGTAAGAGGCCATTGTGTGTGTGTGTGTGTGTGCGTCTGAACTAACTGGCTAACTGTGGTTCTGCAATTGTATTTTTATTATGGATATCAGTGAGGTAAGTAAAGAAGAAAAAGTTTCAGCTATGAAATGAAAACCAAATTGTTTGCAGAGAACTTACCCCTGTATTTTGGCAATCACCAATGAGATATATATTATGTATAACATTAATATTAGTATACTAAAACATATAAAATGATAGACAGACAGACATAGTTAGTCAGACAGATACATACACATATGTACAATAGAAGCTTCTTTCAGTTTCTGTCAACCAAATTCACTCTCAAGGCTTTCATCAACCTGGTTTTATAGTAGCAGATGCTTGGGGCAAAATGTTGCATGTGAGATTAAACCAGAAACCACATGGTTAGGAAACATTCTTCTTTACCATATAGCCATGCCTACACTAAGAAAGTAAACAAGTATATAATGACATAAATAATATATAAATATATGCATAAATCCATATATATATATATGTTCATACCTACATCTATATGTATACATACATGCATATATGGGTACAGGACATCACAAAAACGTTAAACACAATGAGAAACGAAAACATAAAGATGAAGACAGAAAACGAACTTTTTTTTCGAACAACGAAAAAAACAAACAGAGAAACGAGACATGCAACATAAAGAATATTTCCCTTCTTCAGTTGTCTCTGTTCCATCTACTCCGCGTTTCGAAGGCAAGGACAATACACGACTTCGTTGGAACAGTCTTTCCTGCAAAGCAAATTAATTAATTAAATTTGTAATTTTTTGCGAAGGGTGAAAGTGTAAATAAGAACAGGACAGTGAGAACAAGACAGTAAAAACAAGACAGAACAGTGAAAACAAACGGTAAGGGCTGTTAGGCCAAGACGATAGAAAAATTATTATTTTGAACGCGAAGTTAGATGTGAATGAGAGACAAAAAAAATTCACGTCTTCTCTATAGGAAGGCAGGAAGTAGAAAGAAAGAAGAAATGCTTTGTTAAATGTCTTTTCCTTTATTTAATGGTGATATAATTGCTTTCATATATTAATTTATATAATGTGGTGTTTGGGCTGTGACGAGCTATGTGTTGTGGTGGAGAGGGGTGAGGCAAACAGAGGTGAAGCCAGATCGGAAGTCGGTGACACGCTGTCGAAGGCTAGCACGTGGGGCCAGTGAGAAAACAGCGACGTTACGAGAAAGACGTGTTCTGATTAGGAGCGATCGTGTACCCCGCTGCGGTCGGCAAGGTAAGGTCCAACGCTTCATTCTGTCCTTTTACTTATGACCTCCCAAAGTCTGGGGGGTAAAACCCTGTAGGTGTATATCGGTGAATGGGGCATTCGCACTATACTGCTGTCTTATATATCCATGCGGTTAGAAAATGACCCAGATTTAATCTTAATGTAGTAGCTAACCGGTAAATTCCACGTCGATGAATGTATACATGTGAAATGCGGATATATACATTATATACACATCTATGTATGTGTGTAGAAGACAGGGAAAGCCCCCGGCCCATCAGGAATCACTGCAGAGATGCTCAAAATATCTGGCAGTGTTGGCTACAGCCTAGTCACCCGTATTACGAACCAGGTGATACACGAAGGAGTCATACCCAATGACTGGTGTAGCAGCACCATAGTAAACTGCTACAAAGGTAAAGGTGATGCTTTAGATACTAATAATTACAGAGGCATCAAGCTGTTAGATCAGGTTATGAAAGTTACGGAGAGGGTCATAGCCCAACTAATTAGGGAGCGAATCAATTTAGATGAGATGCAGTTTGGGTTCGTGCCAGGTAAAAGCACCACTGATGCCATATTTCTAGTGAGACAGCTGCAGGAGAAATATCTAGCCAAGGATAAACCTCTGTACCTGGCCTTCGTTGACATGGAGAGAACCTTTGACAGGGTCCCCCGATCCCTTATCTGGTGGTCAATGAGGAAACTTGAAATAGAAGAATGGTTAGTAAGAGCTGTGCGAGCCATGTACAGAGATGCTGTCAGTAAGGTGAGCGTTGGAAATGAGTACAGTAATGAATTCCGGGTAAAGGTAGGGGTCCACCAAGGTTCTGTCCTCAGCCCCCTCCTATTTATCATAGTCCTCCAAGCGATCACAGAGGAATTCAAGACAGGTTGCCCCTGGGCGCTCCTCTATGCTGATGACCTTGCACTAATTGCGCAGTCACTATCAGAACTAGAGGAGAAGTTTAAGGTGTGGAAGCAAGGACTAGAATCGAAGGGCCTTAGAGTCAACCTAGCAAAAACCAAAATCCTAATAAGTAGGAAGGTAGATAAAACACAAACCCCTTCAGGTAGATGGCCCTGCTCAGTATGCAGTAAAGGAGTAGGTAGTAACTCTATAAGATGTACCCGGTGCAAGCTATGGACACATAAGAGGTGCAGCAATATCAAAGGCAGATTAACTACGAAGTTAGTTTTTGTATGTGGCAGATGTTCAGGTGCAATAAACACTGTAAACAAACAGGAAACAACTTCTATCTCATTCCAGGGTGAAAAACTAGAGGTAGTCGATAGCTTCCGCTATCTGGGTGACCAAGTTAGTAGTGGGGGTGGGTGCGCTGAAAGTGTAACTGCTAGAATAAGAATAGCCTGGGCCAAGTTTAGAGAGCTCTTACCTCTGCTGACGACAAAGGGACTCTCACTCAGAGTAAAAGGCAGACTGTATGACGCATGTGTACGAACAGCCATGCTACATGGCAGTGAAACATGGGCTGTGACTGCTGAGGACATGCGTAAGCTCGCAAGGAATGAAGCCAGTATGCTCCGCTGGATGTGTAATGTAAATGTGCATACCCATCAGAGTGTAAGTATCTTGAGAGAAAAGCTGAACATAAGAAGCATCAGTTGTGGTGTGCAAGAGAGACGATTGCGCTGGTTTGGACATGTGGTGAGAATGAATGAGGATAGCTGCGTGAAAAAATGCCACTCCCTAACAGTTGAGGGAACCCGTGGAAGAGGTAGGCCCAGGAAGACCTGGGCTGAGGTGGTGAGGCAAGACCTTCGAACATTGGGCCTCACCGAGGCGATGACTACTGACCGAGACCTTTGGAAATGTGCTGTGCGTGAGAAGACCCGGCAAGCCAAGTGAGATTGTTGCCAGGGCCTCTGGACTGGCTCTTGTGCAGGTGGCACATAAGATGTACCATCCTGAGCGTGACCGTTGCCAGTACCGCCTGACTGGCCTTGTAGGGTTTTCGAGCGAGATCGTTGCCAGTGCCTCTGGACTGGCTCTTGTGTGGGTGGCACATAAAAGACATCATTTCGAGCGTGGCCGTTTTCGTGCGGGTGACACGTAAAAGCACACTTGGCCAACACCTCTTTTACCTCCGTAGGTATAATTGGGCCTTCACAGCATTCTGCCTCACGTGCTGAGAATCGCAGCCCACCAGCGAGGAAGCCCTTTAGGGACTCCCCATGCTCAAGCATGTCACTCTGCCCAAACAACCAGGCAAAATGCTTTGAGGTGATGGCACAAGACTGTTCTCACCGCCAGCACTCCAGCCCTAGATTCCATAACCTCATCTAAATTCTTAACTAGTTCCCTTTCTATTCTCGATCTATCTAAACTTAGCTGATTGCTAAATCTAATAGACTCTAAACAAATGGCTCTCTTGAGGGTGTGCTACCATCTATTATTAATGATGGCGCCACATAGTGCCCTCTGTACTAATTCCTTAATTTGGGCACGGAAGGCTTCACAAGTCAAAATAGACTTATTCATCTTCCAGTACCTGGGTCCCTGGCTATGACATTTAACTATACGCACCTCACATGTCACAAATTTGTGATCTGTGTAAGGTACAATACAAAATTGTGGACAACTAAAAGTATTCCAATCTCTTTCTCTAATGAATACCCTGTCTATATAAGATTTATGTGAGCCGTCGTTATTACTCCACGTCCAATGTGGAACACTCGGCTTATCCAGTCTGTAACGGTCTACTAGATTATAGCTCTCTAGTAGACCCTTGAGGCCAGGATTTCCCCTCCTATGAGTTGAGCCAACACTATCCACCTGTGCATCGAGGATAGTGTTAAAGTCTCCTAACAGAACTACCGTTTTTGACGTCACTAGAAAGTGCTCTAAGTCTCGATAAAAACCAGACTGCCTACACTCCTTAGGAGCATAGACAGCCAGCAACCTGAAGGACTGTTTACTCTTGTGGGTCACATCTAGAATGGCCATTTCAAAGCTGACGTCTCTGATATCCTCTGGATACCTTCCCTTCAGTTCCAAAAATAGGCCCGTGTCCATTTTTACGAATCTAATATTTAGGGGCGTATCTTTAGTTATTTTGAAAACTCGAGCCTTGTGGTGCGCTCTTATGATGGTAGACAACGGCTCATTTTTTTCCATGTATGAAACAATTCTTTCTTGTGTTTTGGGGAGGAGTTTGGTAAAAGGTTTCACCATGGGGTTGGTTTGGGGAATTTTGCTTTGTGTCTCTGTTCTGTGCTTAACTGATTTTTTTTGTTTGGGGAGGGGACTCTGAGACTTGTGCTTTTTTCTCTTTTGTACAATACTGTGGTATACTCTATTTCATCGCTCTTATCTGTTTTTTTTTTCTGCCATTGTTCCCTCTTCCATTTCTGTTGTATTTTCTGGCTTTTCCTTTCTTCCTTTTACCACCTTTGCAGCTTTTTGGGAGGGGGCTTCATCTTTCTTTTTCATGCACTTTGAGCAGACGTGACCCTTTTCTCCACATTTGAAGCAACGAGGCCTACGTCACTCAATGGCTACTCTCATAGTTAGCCCCTCCTCTACAAACACCCTATTGGGCAAATTTTCTAGCATTTCGTTCGACGCTTGAATGACCATCTCGAGCGTCTGGCCTTTCCATTTGATGGTTTCTTTTTTTCTCATTTGTAATATCAACACCACCTCCTCCATGTCACATATGACCGCTGCTGCTACCCACATAATTTCATAACCAGCTGGTATCTCATCATTGTAGACATATTTTAGTCATGCTTTTTAGCTCTCTCTAGTTTTGGGCTGTGGAGGCGCAATGGCCCAGTGGTTAGGGCAGCGGACTCGCGGTCATAGGATCGCGGTTTTGATTCCCAGACCGGGTGTTGTGAGTGTTTATTGAACGAAAACACCTAAAGCTCCACAAGGCTCCGGCAGGGGATGGTGGCGAACCCTACTGTACTCTTTCACCAAAACTTTCTCTCACTCTTACTTCCTGTTTCTGTTGTGCCTGTAATTCAAAGGGTCAGCTTTGTCACACTGTGTCACGCTGAACACCCCTGAGAACTACGTTAAGGGTACACGTGTCTGTGGAGTGCTCAGCCACTTGCACGTTAATTTCACGAGCAGGCTGTTCCATTGATCGGATCAACTGGAACCCTCGACGTCGTAAGCGACGGAGTGCCAACAACAGTTTTGGGCTACAAGCCCAATTAGCCCTCTGCAAGAGTTAGCCTGAAAGTCCACACGGAGTGCAGCTTTTAAGCTAGTTTTTAATAAATTAATAGTTAAACAGTATTATTCTTATTGATAATGTAAGCTTAATACAAATACGTAAATAAAAAATGTCTTTTATTTCATTTTATTGAAATTTGATAAATATTTATTTTAAAAATTGGTTTTCATTTCATTATTTTTGTATAAACACTGGAGTTCGAATAAAGTAAAATTTTATCATAATAACTACGTAACATTACGTGCTGTGTGACAGGTAACATCCAAATGCATAAATATGCTTTAATTGTTATCTTTTTCCTCTTTCAGTTGACTCACTCAATATATTCCAACGTAGGCTTTTTGTCACTGGTGGAGCTGGCTTTGTGTATGTTCTCTTTTTAATTCCTTTTGTATTATATTTGCTATTCAGAGATCAAAGTAACTTCATTTAAAATAAGTTGACATTCAGTGACTATTTACTCTATCAATTAAAGAAAATTATTCTCTATGTCATATTGTGCATTGTGTCTTGTACCGACTACCGGCCTCCGTGCAGGTGACACGTAAAAGCACTCACTACACTCTCTGAGTGGTTGGCGTTAGGAAGGGCATCCAGCTGTAGAAACACTGCCAAATCAGACTGGAGCCTGGTGTTGCCATCCGGTTTCACCAGTCCTCAGTCAAATCGTCCAACCCATGCTAGCATGGAAAGCGGACGTTAAACGATGATGATGATGATGAAATCCTTAATTTGTTTCCCCTACTTTTCTTGGCTAGAATTAACCTCTAAGGTAATGATTCTTTTCCTCAACACTCAGAGTGTGTTTGTAATTAATTAAAATGTTTTAGCCCACAACTTCAATTTGATTATCTGCCTATAGCCTAATGGCATGATGTAGATAGAGAAACAAGATATACTGAATATTATTATTATACAAATTTAAAATTGCCTTATAAATGAATGACATATTTAAATCACAGAATATTATGGTTATAGTAGGCGCAATGGCCCAGTGGTTAGGGCAGCGGACTCACAGTCATAGGATCGCGGTTTCGATTCCCAGACCGGGCGTTGTGAGTGTTTATTGAGCGAAAAACACCTAAAGCTCCATGAGACTCCAGCAGGGGGATGGTGGCAAACCCTGCTGTACTCATCCACCACAACTTCCTCTCACTCTTTCTTCCTCTTCCTGTTTCTGTTGTACCTGTATTTCAAAGAGCCAGCCTTGTCACACTCTGTGTCACGCTGAATCTCCCCGAGAACTACGTTAAGGGTACATGTGTCTGTGGAGTGCTCAGCCACTTGCACGTTAATTTCACAAGCAGGCTGTTGCGTTGATCGGATCAACTGGAACCCTCGACGTCATAAGCGACGGAGTGCCAACAACAACATATTATGGTTATATTTGTACTTGTCTCCAAGCTAATGAGTGTACTCTATGTGGTTGCTCATACTGCTCAAAATAACAGCTAAATTTCTTCAAATCACACACAACCATCTTAAAAAATACAACCACACATTACATAATGTAGTCATGAATATGCATAAAGGTGAGATGGTTATAGCTGGAACAACAGCATATTTTTGGGTAAACACCTTCAATTTATTTCATATTTATTATTTTATCAATATTAAATCATCATCATCATCGTTTAACATCTGCTTTCAATGCTGGCATAGGTTAGATGGTTTGACTGGAACTGGTAAGCCAGAGGGCTGCACCAGGTTCCAATCTGATTTGGCATGTTTTCTACAGCTGGCTGCCCTTCCTAACACCAACCACTGCAAGTGTGTAACGGGTGACTTTTACGTGCCACTTACATGACACTAGCAATAGCCTTGACTACAATGACACTGGTAACGGCCACAACTATGATTTCACTTGGCTTGACGAATCTTCTCAAGCACAGCATATCGCCAAGGTCTCAGTCACTTGTCATTACTTTTGTGAGACCCAAAATAAATATTAATCTTAAATGAATATGTGATATAGCATGCTATACTAAAAGAAAAGGAAATGGGGTTGGCTGTGATACATCCTATGGAAACCTGTTTCCAATATTATAAAAGCAAGCCCTCCAATGTGCACACTAAGGGAGACACAAACATGGCTGACCAAAATCAACATGGAGAAGATCCACAGAAATTGAAGCACTGGCAGGCTGCCACACCTAGGGATAAAGATTCCTCTTGTTGGCATCCTACGCTCCACAGGAAGTTAAATGACTAAGATAATGAAAAAGAATACTAAAATGTTTTTTTTTCCCCCAGAGCTGGTTGATCTCATATCTCCTTCACTTGTGCACCTCCAACCCACTTGTTTCTCTACTTTTCATCACTATTGTTACTCTGAACCCCTTCAGTCTAACACCTAACCAATTTCCCTGTCCTTCTTGCTCAGAACATTGATCTTTTAGAATCTTCTCTTTGCTTATGTCTTTTCTGTAGGTGTTGATCTGCAGCAGTTTAAATAGAATGTTAAAAGCTCAATAGTCTCAAAAAGCCCTCAAAGGTTCTGGGTACTGCACTTTGTATCAAACTCAGCAAGCAAAAAACATAAAAATATCTTGATTAATTGAATCCCCTCCTCCGTATCTTGACTATGATGTCACTCACTTGGCTGTTATTGCATCTCAGTGTAATTTTCTTTAGTCTATATATATATTATTAGTTTGAATCAACAGTACTAAGAAAGTATGGCATCACAATATTGTCACAGTGAAGCAGTACAATATTTTTAAAACAATAGATCACATACTGATAAAATGGCATTGACTGGAAAATCTAAGAGAATAAACTAGATTAAAGTGTCATAGCTAGAAAATACTTCAGTTTTGAACTTAGTGTTTTTATTCTATGAATTTTTAGTAGAAAGTGGGTTATACATCTTTAGATGTATACCTGACTTTCCTACTATAAAATTAGAATATAACGGAACGCTGAACTCCAGACCATCAACTTAAACAACACTTATTCAGGTGGTAAATATATACATCTTTAGTTCTTGTTGTTACAGCTTCTGTTGTGTATGAGCATAGTTGTTGAGACGTTATTCTGTAGTTGTGAGCGAGCTGTCGAGTGTAAGTCCGAAAGATGTAGAGAGACAGCTTAACACGTAAAGAGACTGTCTCCAGGCTGGAGTATTAGAGACACTCTTGACACGTCCGTGCTCATGGTCGGCCAACCGAAAAAGAGAAAGATTAAAGCGGGAACGCTTGCTTGTTTAATTCCACGCATGCATGAGACTACGCATGCGCACGGCGTTACTACAAATTCAACTGGTATGTGCTTGCTTGAAATGTGGCAACATGTAACTATTTTGCTTTCAAAAGAATTAGCTTCTCTTATGCTACCAAGTATTGATCAATCTCACATCCCAAATTTGTATGAAGATAAAGATGGTTATACCTTGAGTGTTGTCAGACACTTACCAACCTATATCAGCCAGACAATAGGATCAGTGGTGGTTCCACTTTAGCAATTTACAGAGGTTTAGTAGAAGGGAAGAATGATGATATTTTCGAAGAAACTGAGTGTCATGAACGAACTTGTCTTTGTTTCAGAATAGTTTCTGATCAGAGATTCCTGTAGATAACTTCCAGAAGTCTCTCACCTGATAGTGCTACTAGTTTGAGATAAACTCTGCAAGCAGAGAAGTATCATCAGATGAACCAATCTGAAATGCACCTATCTGAGAGTGATGAAACCATTCTCTACACATTTGTTCAGTGTCTGACTTGTGGAATTACTTCGAGCAGCTGCTGCTGTGTGTAGGATAATTCCAGCTGTCAGCCAAGTCCTTTTTGAAGATTGATCCACTGCCCATCATTAACTGGGCAGGGAAGGTAGTCTTCTGTGTGGTAGCTGTTGCCAAAAATGTTGTGTGGTGGACAAGTTTTAAGAGGGCTGAGAACAAATGCTTTCCTCTTTGGTTAAGCTCTTATCAACTTAAAAAGGAAGGTAAGCATAGAGAGGGAGTAGCTATCCATGAGTGAGTTTTTGAAGGTCGGGTGAGAGTGGCAGAAATGGCAAGAGTGGATTGAATCACTCTAAAATTACACCTGTAGGTCAGAGAATGACTGTTGGAGAGGGTATCTGCCCTTAGTAATCAGGTTGATTTAGGATTTGTGCAGTTCCTGGTGTGGCCCCAAAATAGACATCCTCCTGTATCAGAAGGGCTGTTTTGTCATCAACATGTTTGTATACTATACTCTTTACTCTTTTACTCTTTTATCTGTTTCAGTCATTTGACTGTGGCCATGCTGGAGCACTGCCTTTAGTCGAGCAAATCGACCCCAGGACTTATTCTTTGTAAGCCTAGTACTTATTCTATCGGTCTCTTCTGCCAAACCGCTAAGTTACGGGGACATAAACACACCAGCATCAGTTGTCAAGCGATGTTGGTGGAGGGGGGACAAACACACACACACATACATATACATATATATATATATATATATATATATATATACGACGGGCTTCTTTCAATTTCCGTCTACCAAATCCACTCACAAGGCTTTGGTTGGCCCGAGGCTATAGTACAAGACACTTGCCCAAGGTGCCATGCAGTGGGACTGAACCCAGAACCATGTGGTTGGTAAGCAAGCTACTTACCACACAGCCATTCCTGTTTACTTACATTTTATTTTTTTTTTTTAAATCATTCTACTTAACATAAATCTCCACACTTTATGTCTGTCTTTGTATTGTCTCCATCACCTGTCAACCTAGCACTTGGTGTCATTTCTTCTGCCTCTTTAATTTTTGAGTTCAAAAAGGATCAGTTGATGTAATCAACTAAACCCCTCTATCTAAATTGCTGATCTTATACCTAAATTTGAAACTATTATTAATATTTTGTTTTATTTTTGTAGTGGTAGCCATCTTGTGATCCATCTTGTGGAGAAATATCCAGAATACTTCATTGTTAATTATGATAAAGTAAGAAACATTTTCTTCTATTTTATTAGCAAAAACTTAAATTATTTTCTTGTATACTTCTTGGATTTTTCTAAACATATATGTATATTATCCTCTGTGTTCCCAATCTTTACTCCCAGCTACAGGAAGTCCTCGACCAACTCTAGTGGCTTCCCGCCTACATTCATAATCTTCTCTGACTTAATGTTCTTTACCAGATACTTCATCTTATTCTCATTCATTTTCAGCCCCTCACTCATCAATACAGTCTCCACCTCCTGCATCAATTCCTCTGCTTCCCTTACTGTGTTTGTCACCAGAACTCTGTCATCAGCAAGTTCAGCAACTTCAGGAGGGCTGCCTGTCACCTGATAACCTATCAATTTGGTAGGCAAGCTAGTCAGATTGACTACATTCTCACCAGAAACTAAGATACATGGTTGCTCTAAAATGCATAGACTTTCCCGAGTGAAGAATGTACCTCTCTGCATAGGTTAGTCATTGGTGATTTCAGACTACAGGTTAGAAGGATTTCAAGAACCAGACCAAGCTGAAAAAGAAAGATATGGAAGCTTAAGGATCCTTTGGATAATCAAAGATTTAGAGACATCCTAACTAAAGTGTTTAATGAGAAGGAGGTGGAGTTACAGCCATGTAACATAGGGGTTAACTGGAAGTACCTACAAGACTGTGCATAGTGCAGAAAAAAAAATGCCAAAATCAGTACAAATTTGGGGAAAGGTGTTTGACAAAATTCAGAAAGTTTCAAAAATGTCTTTTTTTTTTTTTTTCACCAAGAAAGTGTCCCCCATTGTTTTTAAGTTTATAGTGCAAAAACAAATTGAACAAAATTGGTGTCTGGAAAAGAAGGGTTAAAAAGATGATTGCATAAATTTCCTAAAACTTTTTTTGCAATGCTGTGTTGAAAAACACATTTGAAAAATCCCTATCAAAATGGAGAAAATCCTCCTTGTGCAGGTGTGCTATTCTGAACATCTGTTAAGGCATTCTATTGTGGAAATTACCCTGCAACAACAGGATACTCAGCTCAACCAGTGTGTGTGTACTTGATATATATATATATATATATATATATATATATATATATATACTTATATATATATGTATATGTGTGTGTGTGTGTGTGTGTGTGTGTGTGTGTATAGATAGATAAATATATTTAAGTTTTTCTTTTTGCAGTTGAATTACTGTTCTTCATTGAAACCTCTTGAGCATCTCTGCACAAAACCCAACTACAAATTTATTGAGGTAAGTGATACCACGAATAATTTAACATACACAAAATAGGTTACTTCACCATCTTCATTTGCATACACACACACACACACACACACACACACACACACACACACACACACACACACACACACTATGATATAGGGATATAGAAGAAAACATTAGTGTGTTGGCTGAAATGCCTTGACATTTATTCTGGTTCTTTGAGTTCTGAGATCAATTCCTACGAAAGTCAGCTTTGCTTCACATCTTCCAGTGTCAATGAAGCATGAACCTTAGGTTGTGGACCAGTAGAATCATTAGAGTGTCAAATGAGCTGCTTTGCAATGTCTGTTCTTGCTGTTTGCATTCTTCAGTTCAAATTCTGCTGTGGCCTATTCATGTGGTTGACATAATCCATCACCCAGTCTAACACCATCATTTAATCCTCGAGACTCTTTAGTGGGTTCCACTCTGTTGCAAGCATTCAGGCTAAGGTTCTGGTTTCATGATATACGTCTTTCCTTTCCTTCCTTTAGTCTTGGGGGTTTTATGAAGGGTCATGGGAACTGCTCTTCCCTCATGATTAATAGATAAAAAAAAAAGAGTGAAACTGAGTGAATGGAGAGTATGAAAGTCATTGAGATGGATTCTCCCAGCCTTGTTCTACAGTGTAATGCTATTTTTGTCTAATAAGGTTTTGAAAAAGGTCATGAAGACTGCACTTCTTCTTGACTAAGTGATAAAAAAAAAAAATGCAGTTTCCACGAGGAGAGAAGAATCTTACAGTTCAGGCTATTACTCTTAATCTTAAAGTGAAACAGAAAGTGAAAGTAGTGTTGTCACCCATATATCCAATCAAATCAACCCGGTTCAAATCTCTGATGTAATAACTAAAATTTTGATTTCTTGTTGCTTTTTTTTCAGGGAGATATTTGTGATCCTCAAACTGTATACGATGCACTTAAAAACAACAACATTGACACTATCCTCCATCTTGCTGCTGAATCGCATGTCGGTATGTGGATATATCTTATAAAATACAGCTTGTCATCATCATCATTGGTTTTTTATATACATTTTCCATGTTGCATGACTCAGTGGCTCACAATCATGAGGTTGTGAGTTCGATTCCTGGACCAAATTGTGTGTTGTGTTCTTGAACAAGACACTTTATTTCATGTTGCTCCAGTTCACTCAGCTGTGGAAACGAATCATGACGTCACTGGTGCCAAGCTGTATCGGCCTTTGCCTTTCCTTTGGATAACATTGGTGTTGTGGAGAGGGGAGGCTGGTATTCATGGGTGACTGCTGGCTTTCCATAAAACATTTTTAGCAGTCTTATACTTTGGAGGGGAACTTTCTAGGTGCGATCCCATGGTCATTCATGACTGAAGGGGTCTTTACCACTTCCATGCTGATATGGGCTGGATGGTTTGACAAAAACCAATGAACCAGAGAACTGCATCAAGCTCACATGTCTGCTTTGACTGCCCTTCCTAATACCAACGACCTCACGCATTGTACTGAGTACCTTTTATGTGACACCAGCACTAGTGAGGTCACCAAGTAACATGTAAGACAAGACCCTTCAACTGGTGGTGGCGGTATAGTATTAAGGGAGGGTGCTTGATGCCAGATAATGAGAAGTTAAAGTATGATAAAGGGACAGAAACAGGCATCATGCAGTAGAAGAGGTACAGGGTTGCTGAGACTCCCCTCGGTCATGACTGACCATGGGATTACACCTAGAAAGTTATCCTCTGAGGCACAAGTTTTTATGGAAGACCAGCAGTCGTCCATGCGTACCAGCCTCCCCTCTCCACGCCACCAGTGTTATCCAAAGGAAAGGCAAAGGGGCCGATACAGCTTGGCTCCTGTGACATCGCAACTCATTTCTACAGCTGAGTGAACTGGAGCAACGTGAAATAAAGTGTCTTGCTCAAGAACACAACACACTCCCTTTTCAGTTTGTAAGATAGAAATTTAAATGTAATAAAATGTTTTAAAAGAAATTTAAAGTGCCTATGTAATAACTGTAAACCTACTTTTAGGCCACCCTGTGTATATATATATATATATATATATATATATATATATATATATATATATATATATATATATATATATATATATATATACAGGGTGGCCTAAAATATATATATATATAATAAGGTTATGAAGGGTATTGGATTCAAACAAACCCAAAGATACAGGTAATACCAAGTAAGTGCTGTATACCGACTAGTTTTGCCCCATTCATTGTATAAACAAGAGTGGGGTATATAACATAGGTCATGTATTAGCGTGTGTATGTATAAAGAGAGAAAAGGATAAAGAGAACAATGGCAAAGTTAGAAATATATTTTATGGATAAAGTCTTACAGCTGTTTCAGGGAAAATCCAATGTATCCCTTCATCGGAGACGGTAATAGTAGAAGAATGGATTATTACATCTATAGGAGGAGAGTTGTAGTAAGACGTGAGAATAACTGACCATACAACTGCTCACTACTGTTCCTCACTTGAATTGCTTCTTTCCCCCTTCCCTTCCTGTCTTGACCTCTTAACCCTACACACATCTCTCACTTGATTTGGGCTATCCTTTGAGTAAACAACGCACAGAGTACACTGGACACGATATGATATATATCCACCTTTGCTACTACAATCATCTCCGGAAAATGCCCACAAGGATTCTTTACATGGATGTTTACTGCTGGAATGAAGCTCCACTCCAAGTACTGTTTCTTCTTTGTTCTTTTTTCAGCACATCGCTCTCACGTCTTACTACAACTCTCCTCCTATAGATGTAATAATTCATTCTTCTACTATTACCGTCTCCGATGAAGGGATACATTGGCTTTTCCCTGAAACAGCTGTAAGACTTTATCCATAAAATATAATTCTATCTTTGCCATTGGTCTCTTTATCCTTTTCTCTCTTTATACATACATACATACATACATACATACATACATACATATATATATATATATATATATATATATATATATATATATATATATATATATATATATGTATATTACCTTTGTACTTGGCTTTTGTTGACATGTAAATGTTAAATTAATTCTGTATTAACACTGCCTACTCCATTGTTGTTAATTATATGTGTGTGTGCGTGTGTGTATTTATATGCATATATGTGTATATGCTCATACAAACCCATGCACATATATGTTCAAGACAAAAATTAATACATTGTATTAGTTATTAGTTTAACTCTCAATGAGTGATTAAGAAAGTGGAAGTGTCTGACATTCTGAGCTTAAGTTCGTCTTCGAAAATTATCTAAAAGAAAGAAAATGTGTACAGGAAAGAAAGAAAAATGTGAGAGATTAAGAAATATGTGTTGTCCTGTCTTAAGTCATGTTGAAAATGGTGGAGGTCAAATGACTAGAAGTGACACACAAGGAATGAAGTAACAAACATGCACACACACATACATAGACTAGTGTGGTGTGAAAAGTATTGCTTCCCAACCCCATGGTTCTGGGTTCAGTTCCATTGCATAGCAACTTGAGCAAGTGTCTTCTATAGCCTCAGGCAAATGAAAGTCTTATGAGTGGATTTGGTAAATGGAAACTGAAAGAAGCCTGTCGTGTGTGTGTGTGTGTGCATATGTATATAAAGTATATATATATATATATATATATATATATATATATATGTAGACGGTTTAGATATAGATTCAAGGTTGAATATGGTACTTATGCGTAGGCACCCGAATATCGTATCCCAAAAGGATAGGTGATCAAAATCAAAAAATAAGCAACACGGATTTCAAAGGTGATTGCAGTACACACGTTTCATGCTACTCCAATTTATTTAAGTAATGCGAGCATTACATTAAATGCAATATGAAGAGCAATCTTCAGCTGCATGAAAATGCAGAAAATTACTGTAGAAAAGACATATTATAAATTTGGCAACATTTCAAATCCAAGTGGGAGAGAGAATACATAAAAATCCAAATGTGAGGAAGAATACATATATATAAAGGAGAATATATGTATGTATATAAAGAGAGAAAGAGGTCACAAAAGTGACAGAGGGTAGTGACTAGCACCACTTTTGCTAATGATAAGAGTTAAACCAACTCAAAACCACAAATGCACTGTTTCAAGTGACTGACAAATGGACGTGAGTCCCCAGTGTACATAATTGGATTGCGATTTCGGATTTTGATGTAGACCATCTTAATCCTCATCAGCAATACTTAACGCCTCGGGTTAAACTCAACTACCTCTGTCAGTCTTATAAGAAAACCACTGAAAACGTGTGCTTATTTCCAAATCTGTAAAAGTATAAACAACACTTTAGGTTCTAATTGCTAATAAACCACCTTTTTTTTAATTTGGTGCATGTGTGTATGTATGTGTGTGTGAGAGAGTGTATGTGTACTTGATAATAAAAGATATAAAGGCGCATGTTAGGATTTGATTACAGTAATAAAAACAAAAGCTAACAAAACAATCATTCTTTTGATAGTACTGCGTTTGCTTACAACGATGATCAGTATCAACATGTGGTATTTTCTAAGAGTAAGGTACACTCCATGAGTTAAACATCTTGATCAATATGTACCACTGATTTCTTGGCTGTTTGTTCTACCCTCTCTTCATTCAACCTTTCATGCACTCCCAATATTTATTTATAATACTGACTAACACAACACCTAATATGTTTTATTGTACTTTTTCCTTTTTCTTTTGATTTTTCAGATTTGTCATTTGAAAATCCCCTGAAATTTTCATTGACAAATGTTTATGGAAGCCATGTTCTCATAAATGCTGCTAAAGATCTGAATATAAAATTATTTTTCCACATGAGCACAGATGAGATATATGGTGGTGCACATAATGAAGTGAGTTTTTTGACATTGATATTAATTAAAAGTGATCATAATTATTAATTCAACAGATTTAAGCTATTTCAGAAATAAAACAACAGGCTTGAAATTCTGCTACATCTTTTTCCTTTTGTTTTATAAAATCAGTCCTACAAATTGTCTCATGAATAATGTTGCAATCAGAGCAAATATTGTTGTTGAATCAAGAGGATACACAAGCATAGTTTCCTGTAGAATATTATACACATTTCATAAAACATGTTTACAAATTAAAATCTAAATTTAGCAAATCCATTAACATTAGAATTGTTCAGTGTTACTGAACTGAAGACTTCAGTAAAAAAAAAAAACATTAATTTCATGTGTTCTCACAGATTATTACGAAATATGCATATTTAGTAAAATCACATTACTCAGAAAACTTTCAAAGAGAAACATCAGGAATCTCTGAAAACCAGCTTTATCTTGAGAATAAAATGAACAGAATCCTTCTTTGAATAGAATATTGCTAAAAGCTGGAAATACTTTGGATCAATTTCTTTGTCATTACATAAAGTTTTCAAAAATTATTCATGACACATGCCAAATCCAATGGCAAATTGGGCCAAGATGATTAAGAAACTCTGGTCTGAGGCTAAATTCCAGTGTGATAGTAGCAATTCTGTAAATCCACAAGGAAATCGAAGTCACTATTATGAGATAGAAATGCACTTATCAATTGGGTAGTGTTGTCACCATGAAGAGCAGTGAAATGAAAGCTGTTGTACCTGCTTATATCAAAGAAGACAAGGTAATTTGAAAGTGAGATATCTTGGACATGGACATGATACAATATCAGTAATGTAATTCAAGCTATAAACTTTATTGTTGATTATCCAGTACCCTATCCCGTTAGTCATCCATGTCCTCATACATATACATACACAACCAAAACTTTTAAGATTTTACTTCTCTTAGATAATTACTCTCAGTTTTAGGGTGTATATTTGAAATATTGTTTTAGTTTACTGCATTTCAAATAAAATTAGTAAGGTTAACATTACTTGAAAATGGATTGACATCATCGAGTACCAAACAAATTGTCTTGCAATATTTACCGAGCACTCCTTTGTCTTCTGAGTCCAAATTCCTCCTGGACCAATTTTGCATTTCAGTATTATTATGTCAATAAAATAAAGCTAAATCAAATATCAAGGTTAATATCGTCGTCATCGTCATCGTCGTTTAACGTCCGCTTTCCATGCTAGCATGGGTTGGACGATTTGACTGAGGACTGGTGAAACCAGATGGCTACACCAGGCTCCAATCTGATTTGGCAGTGTTTCTACAGCTGGATGCCCTTCCTAACGCCAACCACTCAGAGAGTGTAGTGGGTGCTTTTACGTGTCACCCGCACAAAGGCCAGTCAGGCAGTACTGGCAACGACCACGCTCATCTCGCTAGAGAAACCTCATGTGTCACCCGCACAAGAGCCAGTCCAGGGGCACCAGCAACGATCCCGCTCGAAAATTCCACAACAACCCCACAAGAGCCAGTTCAGGGGCACCGGCAACAATCTCGCTCGAAGAAATTTCATGTGTCACCAGCACAAGAGCCAGTCCAGGGGCACTGGCAACGATCTCGCTTGAAAAACCTCATGCGTCACCCGCACAAGAGCCAGCCCAGGGGCACCGGCAATGATCCCGCTTGGAAGATTTCATGTGTCGCCCGCACATGAGCCAGTCCAGGGGCACTGGCAACGATCCCGTCCCGCTCATATATAATGTATCATAATATCCCTTAAAATGGGAAGCTTTGTTTCTATGTTAGAAATTACAAGGCATGTACGCTAATCGAAATATTTCCTTTCCATATTTATTACAAGATATGTTGTGAGGAAAGCAGTTTCCAACCAAGCAATCCATATGCTGCAACTAAAGCTGCAGCAGAGTGCATTGTGATGTCATACTGGAGAACTTACAAGGTAAAAAGCATTTTTTCCTACTGTGTATATTTGTTGATATTGTGGGTGTCCAGCTTCTACTGAAACCATCACCAACAATTTACCTTGGCACAGACATGACAGTGTAGTTAAGAAGGTGTATTCACAACTACACGTTTTTTTTTAGATTCAGCCCCAATGTTACATCCTTGAGTGAGTACTTTCTACTATTGCCCCGGACTGACCAGTGTCTTTTTAATGAATTTGATAGACAGAAATTCTATAAAACTTGTATGAGAACATATATACACATGTGTGTGAGTGTGTGTGTGTGTATTTCACTTGGCATTGCCAATACTAATAACATGATGTACAACTCAATATGTGCATACTTCTGAACAAAGATTTAGTCGAGTGCAGAGCAGTAATAAGAAAAAGAGATGACAAAGGAATAAACGATTATCTTATGAACTTACGTTCATATATCTATCTATCTATCTATCTATCGATATATATATATATATATATATATATATATATATATATATATAGACCTCGCTCAAATGACTTTTCACGTGCCAGTAAGGTGACGCTGGTAACAATCACGCTCAAATGGTGCTTTTTACGTGCCACCAGCATGGAAGCCGGACAGCTGCTCTGGCAATGATCACGCTCGGATGGTGCTGTTAGCGCTAGCCATGTTAGTATGGAAAACAACCGTAAAACAAATGAACATGATTGTTTCTCACCCAACCTCACCATTATAAGTTACCTCTAATCATAAATGATGACTGCTTCTTCACCAGTAGTTACCTGCAATTATGATTATTTCTCACTTTCCTTATTAACAGTTACCTGTGATTATGATCCGTGCCAACAACATATATGGACCTCACCAATACCCTGACAAGGCAAGTTAAAAATATTCCATCAACATCTCAGATTATTTTAGTATTTTTGCTTTCTTTTTGTGTTCATGTTGTTCTTTAGCTTCAAGTTAGCACTAATCAAAATGGATTCACGGTCAAAAGCATTCCAGTCTTTGAAGAGAATATTGCTAAAAGCTCAAAACACATTGGGCTAATTTTCCTGCCATTACTCAACACCAGTAAAAAACATTAATGTCAAGTTGGGCGAAAACGATTGAAAAACTCTGGTGATGGTAGCAGTTCTGTAAATCCACGAGGAAGTTGAACTCCCTATTATGAGCTGAAAATGTACTTATCATACATATGTACTTTGAGCAATTAATTTGGAAGACCCTAGTGGAATGTATAATTGCAGCACATGGCCACAGTATAGTGTGGAGTGGTAGTTGTGATTGAGATCCCAGATCTTCGACCATGGGTCTATGATATGACAACAGGCATATAATACAGATAGATTAATGTTCAAACTGGATCACAAACCTAAAATCCAGCATCAAAGGATGGGAGATGTTTACATGTAATCTATGTAAACAAGACTTGGGTATAGGAAATGAATTGGTCAAATGATATATTTCACTTGAGTTTGAAAATTATTTATTATTTCTGATTTGTTTTTAATTCACTTCCCCTGGTGAAATTTTTCAGATTCTTCAACTTTATCCTTTGAATAGTCTGATACCAGGTCTTACAACTTCAGTTTTTCATGTCTTTTGGACATGGTTATTTATATGATTATTAATTCGTTATATAATAGCACTCCAGTAACCACTACTTATACCCTTCTAACTTGATTGTCTTTTAGCCCTCATTGTTATTTACATTTTATGCTTAAAGTTTTCCTGGAGTTGTCATGCTTTTGCACATATGGAGGATTTTTAACATTTTGGCAGTTAGATGTTTAGACAAATGTGTACTTAGTAGGAGATTGTTGTCCTGTCCTTTCTTGTCTTTTCTTCTTAATTATTTTTCTTTTTCTTTGCTATTCAACCCTGTCACATATGCTCATAGCTTCATACACTCTGCTGTGTCACCTTATTCTCTTTCGAATGAATGGCCATTATCTTGTTGTTATAACTGACCACTACCCACCACCATCTATCTCCTCTTTGTACACTCCATTCTCTCTCCTATCTATGTAGAACTATTATGAACTATCTCCTGGTTTTCTACTTAATTATATTTATACCCACATCTGCATAACTAATTTATTAATGTTTTGATGCCATTAACAATAATCTGTCCATTTTTTAATTTGTATCCATGTGTGTGTGTATGTGTGTTGGGGAGAAGTGTGTTCACATGGATGGTGATTTTCTTGCAGTTACTGATTCTGCAAAGAAAGAAGCTTGGAAATGCTACTATGGAAGGCTACTAGATGTAGACAATGCATGAGAGGAGAGAGAGTCTGCCTACTGTGGATCCCAAAGGAGGACTGACAATCCAAATAGACAGTATCATGGTAGGTAAAGCCATGAAGACCAGGAAAGCCCCAGGCCCCTCAGGAATCACTGATGAGATGCTTAAAATATCAGGTGGTGTGGGTTATGGCCTAATCACCCATATAGTTAACCAGGTTGTACATGAGGGAGTCATACCCAAAGACTGGTGTAGCAGCATCATTGTCAACTGCTTCAAAGATCGCTGTGACCTAACTTACTGTATTTAGAATATTAATTCCAATTCTTTAATCCAAGAAATTTGGAATTTTGTAAACGTATGAATTTTAAACATACACACACACACACACACACACACACACACACAGAGAAAATCTGCCTTTTATAGATAAGATTCACAAGAAAATGTTTTCAAACTTGTTTACCTTGGATGTTTTGTCTAAGTTATTATTACTTGTGTTGAAAGTAAACGCAGATGGAATGTTTGATTATATGTTTGTTTCAAATAGGTTTGTAGAGGTATAGATAAATAGTTGAATGATCTCCCTTGCAAGAAGGATCATAGAGTAATCTCCCTTCCTAAGTTTCTTGAAACATCAATACCACGAAACTTAATTTTTAATTATTCAAGAAGCTTGGCGTTTCTTTTGGAAGTTTGTAGAATGTCTAGCATTCCATTGATAAAAACAGCTTGCCAACCCAGCTTTTCTTAGTTGATTAGACTTAGAGCCATTTACATCGTTGCTGTGTCCATCTATTTCTCTATGCTTCATAGCTGATATGACTGAGAGCCGTCACTTCACTGTTTTACACTTCCTATGCACTTTCATGCATCAGATTACTTCGTTCAGCTAACTACTACAATTTGATTCTATGTATTATGATTGAAAGAAGAATTATATTTTTATGTAGTAAATGTATAGATCTTATATTTATTCTTTCATCTCTGTATAAACTCTTGTGATAACATAACATGCAGCCACATCAAACAGTGTACTATCTATATATTTCACTACAGGTTATATCACGATTTATCTCTCTACTTCTGAAAGATGAAAAATGGTTGGTTAGAATTTTTTTCTCTTTTTTTTCATTTTTTTATTATTTAACCTCAGTCAAAGAGATCTGTGGTCTAGTCTTGGGAAGAGGTCCTATAATAATTGCCATGTAAACTGTTAAACACTATTCCATGATTTAGGTTAAAATATTCACTGGTCATGTGTTGCATATGGATGAGGACATCTGTGTGAAAAAGTGCACACCCTAGCAATAGAGGGAACCTGTGGAAGAGGTAGACCCAGGAAGACCTGGGATGAGGTGGTGAAGCACAACCTTCAAACATTGGGCTTCACCGAGGCAATGACAACTGACCGAGACCTTTGGAGAAATGCTGTGCTTGAGAAGACCTGGCAAGCCAAGTGAGACCGTAACTGTGGCCTATGCCAGTGCAGCATAACGCACCCATTTAAGAGTACCTTTCAATTACTGGGCAATAAACTGTGCTTGCGAAGACCTGTTGAGGCAGGTGAAGTCATTGTCGTGGCCAATGACAGTACCAGTTGATTGGCACCTGCGCCGGTGGCACGTAAAATACACCATTTGGGCATGGCTGATGCCAGTGCTGGCTGACTGGTCCCATGCCAGTGGCATATAAAAAGCACCTTATGAGTGTAGTCATTGCCAGTGTCTCCTGACTGGCTCCCGAGTGGGTGGCACATAAAAAAAGCATCATTCAAGCATGGTTGATGCTAGTACCACCTGACTAGCCCTCATGCTGGTGGCATGTAAAAAGCACCCACTACACTCTTGGAAGGGCATCCAGCTGTAGAAACTTTGCCAGATTGGATTGGAGCCTTCTAGCTTGCCAGCCCTCAGTCAAACCGTCCAACCTATGCCAGCATGGAAAGCAAATGTTAAACAATGATGATGATGATGAAGACAACACAGGCGGTGGTGGCATGCAATCTTTTACACTTAACTTAATGTGGCCTTTCAGACATGAAAAGAAAATCCATCCTCGTATTATGCATTAAGTTATCTTATAGTAAGTGATCAACAATTGGTGATTAGGTAAGCAGTCAAATGAAATATCAAACTATCTAAAAGTTATCTATTTATATTTCTCATTGTTTCTTTTCAGCACCATTCATGGAGATGGGCAAAAAGTACGAAATTTCGTCTATGTCAGTGATGTCATCAATGCCATTGATATTCTTATCCATAAGGGTAAACATGGAGAAATCTACAATATTGGCAGTAAATTTTCAATTTCCATTCTTGGGCTGGCAAAACTTCTAGTAAAAAAAGTAAGTATTAATATATATATATGTTCTCATTACTATCCATTGGACATAAGAAGTATCTGATTTGGTGTGCAAGTGGGACGAATGTGCTGATACGGTCATGTGTTGCATATGGATGAGGACAGCTGTGTGAAAAAGTGTTACACTCTAGCAATTGTTCAATGCTAGTATAGATCTGGTGGCTTTTACAGATTCTGGGTATTTAAGAAGAAGTGTCTTTATAGCTAGCTGTCCTTTTTATTGTAAAATGCAGAGTCTGTTGTCAGCCAGGCAGACTTCGTCAAGTAGAGATTAGGTATCTTGTCTAGTGACATAACATAATAGTTGTTACAAGCTTTGAACACATGAACATGTTGTTGTTGGCACTCCGTCGCTTACGACGTCGAGGGTTCCAGTTCATCCGATCAATGGAACAGCCTGCTCGTGAAATTAATGTGCAAGTGGCTGAGCACTCCACAGACACGTGTACCCTTAACAAAGTTGTTGGAGAGATTCAGCGTGACAAGGCTGACCCTTTGAATTACAGGCACAATAGAAACAGGAAGTAAGAGTGAGAGAAAGTTGTGGTGGAAGAGTACAGCAGGGTTCGCCACCATCCCCTGCTGGAGCCTCATGGAGCTTTAGGTGTTTTCGCTCAATAAACACCACAACGCTCGGTCTGGGAATCGAAACCGCGATCCTATGACCGCCAGTCCGCTGCCCTAACCACTGGGCCATTGCGCCTCCACACATGAACATGTAATCAGCAGTCTTTCACATTAACATCCTAGCCTCTGAGCTTCATAGAAATTACTTCACTTCAAAGCAATTTTAGGCAGTTATCTTACAGTATACCAGACAGATCCCACTTACTAGTACAGGTACCTTGATAAAGTACACCCAGTACACTTTGTAAAATGGTTAGTGAATGACCCTCTAGTTTTGTTCGGTGCTTGAGAGCCCTTTATAGTGTCCCTATAAAATACATCCAATACACTTGATTGTTGCCAGTGCCCCTGGACTGGCTCTTGTGTGGGTGGCACATAAAATACACCATTTTGAGCGTGGCCGTTGCCAGTACCGCCTGACTGGCCTTCATACGGGTGACACGTAAAAGCACCCACTACACTCTCTGAGTGGTTGGCGTTAGGAAGGGCATCCAGCTGTAGAAACTCTGCCAAATCAGATTGGAGCCTGGTGTTGCCTTCCGGTTTCACCAGTCCTCAGTCAAATCGTCCAACCCATGCTAGCATGGAAAACGGACGTTAAACGATGATGATGACACTCTGTAAAGTGACCAGTGATAAGAAATGCATGCAAGTGTAGAAACTAAGACAAAACTAAAATGTACAAGTGTGATATGACCCTTTGACATATCTAAGAGGCAATAGATTCAAATAAGAACTGTCTCATATCATGACCTGTGCAACCCATGCCAGCATGGAAAGTGGATTTCAAATGATAATGATGTTGATGAAGGTGATAATATCAGTTCAAAATTGTTACACCTTGTGTATACTTGCAAAACGACTGGCAAAACGACTAGCACAAGGATTGATTTGATAACATTAGTAGACATAAAAACTTAAGTAGCACAGGAATGTTGGTTGAGGATGATAATTAAATAATAAAGGTGATGGAAAGGTAGGATCAGTAGAGTATTGGACAAAAATACCTGTTAATCATGGCTCTTTATTTTGTAAGTTCAAATCCTGCTAGGGTCAACTTTGCCTTTCCACCCACCAAGGATCAAAAGAAAAAAAATAATGTGAAGTTAATCATATAATCACCTATATCCCCTCTACTAATATAGAGTTCAATAACTGAGTAATCTTTGCTGGTGGCGAGTAAAGGCACCCATTACACTCTTGGAGTGGTTGGCATTAGGAAGGGCATCCAGCCGTAGAAAACCATGCCAAATCAGACTGGATTCTGGTGCAGCCTTCCAGTGTGCCAACCTGGTCAAACTGTCCAACCTATGCCAGCATGGACAATGGACGTTAAATGATGATGATGATGATGATGATGATGATTTTAAACTCTGTAACATATCAATAAAGGAGTGTAAGATTTGTCAGTTTATGGTGTAGATTTAGAAACGATCATCATCATCATTGTCATCATCATCATCATCGTCATCATCATCATCTCAACTGTTGTCACTGCTACTACCACAGCTAATAATGATCCCATCAACACTAACAAAACCCCTAAATGAGCCAGTGAGGAAGCCTCTACATAGTTGCATGACTGCTAGAAATAGCAGCCAAATGTTCTTCAAATCACACATTACAGTCTTTTTAAAAAGGACATGTTGGATTATGTAATTATAGATGCACTAAGCTTGACAAAAAGCTATGGTGGTCAAGGCTGGAGTATTTTTGCTCATAGATTTGCTCAGTCATGGCTGACCCTGGGACTAAAGCAATAACAGTAAACCATATACTTTCTCAATTTATCTTCACTGATTAAATTCATTTTTAGTCCAGGACTGTTGTGGATAAAAGCTAAGATTTTAAGTTACCTATTTTAAAATAGATAATTTATTTTGAAACATTTTAAATCAATTTATTTTTAATAAATGGATAAGGCGTCTGACTTCGAATCAGAAGATTGCGAGTTCGAGTCTCATCGTGGTTGTAAAACTTTTAGAGGATGAGGTGGCCGAGTGGTTAAGGCAATGGACTGCTAATCCATTGGGGTCTCCCCGCATGAGTTCGAATCTCATGCTCGTCGATTACATTTTAGGTGCAGGAGTGGCTGTGTGGTAAGTAGCTTGCTTACCAACCACATGGTTCCAGGTTCAGTCCCACTGTGTGGCACCTTGGGCAAGTGTCTTCTACTATAGCCTTGGGCCGACCAATGCCTTGTGAGTGGATTTGGTAGATGGAAACTGAAAGAAGCTCGTCGTATATATGTATATGTATATATATATGTGTGTGTTTGTGTGTCTGTGTTTGTCTCCCCAACATCGCTTGACAACTGATGCTGGTGTGTTTACGTCCCCATAACTTAGCGGTTTGGCAAAAGAGACCAATAGAATAAGTACTAAGCTTACAAAGAATAAGTTCTGGGGTTGATTTGCTCGACTAAAGGCGGTGCTCCAGCATGGCCACACTCAAATGACTGAAACAAGTAAAAGAGTATATGTTTCGGGTGTTTTTGTAATTTTTTTATTATTTGAATTTTTAGACTAAAAATGTTACCAGTGAAGATGATATTGCAAAGTACATTGAATTTGTGAAAGATCGAGTTTTTAATGATAATCAGTACAATATTGATTATACCAAAATACTTGAATTTGGATGGAAGACAAAAGAACCTTGGAAAACTGGAATTGAAAGAACAAGTGAGTTTTTATTCTTATAGTTTTACATGCATTTTTTTCGGAGTTAGCATGAACAGGATAGCATTGCTTCTTTTTTTTTTGTTGGAATAAATGTTTTTACTGTGTTATGATACCTTTCCCATCATTAACCACTAATCACTCTATGTAAAGGTGAATTATGGTTTGTTGTTGTTGTTGGCACTCCGCTGCTTACGACGTCGAGGGTTCCAGTTGATCCGATCAACGGCACAGCCTGCTCGTGAAATTAACGTGCAAATGGCTGAGCACTCCACAGACACGTGTACCCTTAACGCAGTTCTCGGGGATATTCAGCGTGACACAGTGTGACAAGGCTGACCCTTTGAATTACAGGCACAACAGAAACAGGAAGTAAGAATGAGAGAAAGTTGCGGTGGAAGAGTACAGCAGGGTTCGCCACCATCCCCTGCTGGAGCCTTGTAGAGCTTTATGTGTTTTCACTCAATAAACACTCACAACACCTGGTCTGGGAATTGAAACTGCGATCCTATGACCGCGAGTCCGCTGCCCTAACCACTGGGCCATTGCAGCACCACAAACAACAATAAATACAAGGAGAATGAACATCCAAGGTAATTTTTCATGTATGACAAGTAAATCCAAATATTGCTTAGAAGAATTTCAAGAAATTCAGAGTGTAAAACAACAAGAATAAGAATGGAGAAAATCACATCATTAATTGGTGAGCACACCATACATTACCAATGATTGTTTCTATAGTGCCAGTATATTTAGATACAGAAAATGATATAAAATACCAGTCAAATATATCTGAAAATATATGCTAACACAATGTTATCAAGGCAATCCAAGATGGATTAAATTCAATGTGAACTAAGAAAATATCTCTAATAGCTGACTGCTTGCAAAAAGAATGTTAAGAAGTAATATAATATTCTAAGAAAAGCCAGTTTAGTATTTAACTTTTGATGACATCAGTAGATAATGAATGAATAAAAAATTCTATGTTACAACAATTGGAAACATATAAATTCTATGTCATGACAATTAGTTATCTATCTATTAAATATGCTAAAATAACTTTTAGAAAAATTATGTGTATTAGGTTTTAGGAAAAGCAGTTATAATTGATGAGTTATTCAGTATTGAAATATTTAAATGTTCTTCTATACTTATGAGAACATTTCAGTGTAAATGTACTTTTACAGTTTAATAATACCAGTTTAGAAGTAATTATATAATACATTTCCTCAAAGTAAAAATCACATTTAAAATGACCAGTATTGTATGATGGTGTATAACTAATAATCCCTCTCTCTTGGAGAGGCACAAGCACTTACACACATATGTATTCACACAGCAGTAACTTCTGCCTACCACATTCAATTACAAAGCTTCGGTCAGCATGTTCCTGTCTTTTAAATTCCAAATGCATTTCTTAAGATTCATAGAATTGCGAAAACCTGTTGGGGCAAGTGAAATCGTAATTGAACCATGCTCGATGACTGGTCACCGCGCCAGTGGAGCACTAACAGCACTGTCGAGCATGTTCATTGCCAGAGCAGCTGTCTGGCTTCCATGCTAGTGGCCCGTAAATAGCACCATTAGAGCGTAATCGTTACCAGCGTTGCCTCCTAGCACTTGTGCTGGTGGTACGTTTAGAAAATCATTGAAGCGAGGTTGTTGCCAATACCGCTGGACTGGCTCCCATGCAGGTGGCACGTAAAAAACACCTTTTTGAGCATGGCCGTTGCCAGTACCGTGTGACTGGCCCTCGTGCCGGTGGCACGTAGAAGCACCCACTACACTCTCGGAGTGGTTGGCGTTAGGAAGGGCATCCAGCTGTAGAAACTCTGCCAGATTAGATTGGAGCCTGCTTCAGCCTTCTGGCTTGCCAATCCTCAGTCAAATCGTCCAGCCCATGCTAGCATGGAAAGCGGACGTTAAACGATGATGATAGAATTACATTTTCTTCTATACTTAAATGAATCAAAATGATTACGTAATCTAGATTTCCAAATTGTAGCAGATTGACCTGTGTAATAATACATACGATCCCCTGTTTTGACCTTACATTGATACACTATATATTCTTCTTCCTTAAACACTGATTTTCTAAAGGACAGATAATTTTTGTTGTTTTTTGAAATTACAATTTTCGAAATATAAATATATATTTTCCAATGTAATATGATATAGTTTATTGTTGAAATTGAATATTTATAATTCTTCTTTTACAGTTGAATGGTATAGAAAACACCTTAACAACTGGTCTGTTGAAACCGATATGGAAGACTAAAATTAAAAGGAAGACAATTCACATTAAAAATTTATGGTCATTACAAACTTACTAAGCAGAAGACTGAACTTCACAAAAAGATGAAACAACACATATCTAATAAAAATACATTTATATAGTTTATAAATACATTTATATGTTTTTTACAATTTAAATATTTGTATGGTTTATAAATATATTTATACGGGTTTTACAATTTAAACATTTGTATGGTTTAAGAAATATATTTATATGGTTTTTATAATTTACTAGATGTACCCCAAAGCGAAGAAAAAAGTTGAAGGAGACACAAACACACAACTCATCATCATCATCTCTGAATGTTCATTTTCCATGCTTGCATGGGATGGATAGTTTGGTATATGTCATCATCATCATCATCATCGTTAAACGATGATGATGATGATGATGATATATACATAAAATATATACACGAAACTCGACTTGCGAAGACCTGTTGGGGCAAGCGAAAGCAAAATCGTGCTAGCACTTGTGCCCAGCGTCGCCTTCCTGGCACGTGCAAAGACGTTCGAGTGAGATCGTTGCCAGTGCCGTTGGACTGGCTCCTGTGCAGGTGGCAAATAAAATACACCATTTTGAACATGGGCGTTGCCAGTACTGCCTGACTGGCCTCTGTGCCGGTGGCACATAAAAGCAGCCACTACACTCTCGGAGTGGTTGGCATTAGGAAGGGCATCCAGCTGTAGCCACCTGATTTCAAGTGCATCTGCTCTCTACCCCTGAACCCGCCCTGCCGTCTCCCGCCTCCCTTTTCCCCTCACCTACCATCCCATCACCCTACCCCTCCAACGCACCATTCTCCAAGCTTTCTGGCGCCTCCAGTCCGACCCCTCCACCTCCCACATCTTCCTCTTCCTTAACCGACCCCTCCCTTCCTTCAAACGAGCCCATAACCTACGAGACCTCTTGGTCCACAGCTCCTTCCCCAACCCAACCTCCCAACCTGGCTCGTTCCCCTGCTCCCGCCCACGCTGCCGCACTTGCCCTTACCTCTCCAACACCACCCTCCTCACCGGCACCCATCCTCGACCCTATCGCATCACCGACTCCTTCACCTGCACTTCTACCAACATCATCTATTGCATCTCCTGCTCTCTCTGCCATTCTCTGTACATCGGACAAACGGGGCGCCGCCTGGCCGACCGATTCGCGGAACACCTCCGAGACATCAACGTTTGCAATGACACCCCGGTGTCACGCCATTTCCACTCTGCCGGTCACTCCTTGCAGCAACACCTGTCCATGTTTGGATTGTCCTTGCACAGGGGCATCCGGACTCCCGTTTGCGCCGTGAACAGGGATTAATCTTCTCTCTTTGCTCCTTTGCGCCACATGGGTTCAACTCCCCTCCCCTCTTCATCTAACCCTTCTCCTGCCTCTCTCTCTCCCTCCGCCCTCCCTCCTACTTCCTCTCACCCACCTCTCCTCTCCTGCTCCAACTCCTACTTCTCTGTACTTCTCTTCACTCCTACTTCTTTTCACCCCTTACTCTCTTCCTCTCTCCTCGCTTTCTCCCTCTTCCCATACCCACCTTCCCCCTCTCTTATATCAATCTTCCCCTTCCCCCTTAACCCTCCCTCATAAGCTCATCTCACCCATCCCATCCCTTACACCCACCCCAACCTCTGCCTATCCACATACCCCTCCCTCTACCCCCACTCCACCCATGCTTTCCCCACTCTCGGCTGCCCTGCCTTTGCCTTCCCCACCTCCGAACACCCTCACATCACGCCATGCTACACCATATCACACAACACACCACCATGCACACTCTGGCACTGACCAATTCCCTTCCCCACATTTTCACACCTTCACACCTACATACACACATACATACGTTAAGATCACCAGCATTCTCTCACACACACGCAGCTTCTCGTCTTCGGGTCACCACTTCTTTGTCATCTCCCCTTTTTCTTCGCTCTCCTGTGTGATCCTTCTGTCTGGCATTCGCCAAATAGATCGCTGACCACTACATTTATATCGTAAGCTAGAAACATCAAAGACTTTCTCTATTCCCGAGTGTTAAACTAATACGTCCATTTGTTGTTTACACCACCTGTCTTTGTCTGTTGTTTTTTTCATAAATTCTCCCATATATATAAATGCATATATATATATGTATGTATATATGTATGTATGTATATATATATGTATATATATGTATATATACATTTTTATATATGTGTGTGTATGTACATATGTATATATACATATATATATGTACATATGTATATATACATATATGTATGTAAATATATGTATACATACATATATGTATATATATGACATATATATATGTATATATACATATGTATATATGTATGTATATATATATATATATATATATATATATATATATATAGTGCCACTGAACTGGCTCTTGTGCGGGGCCACCATAAGATTTTAGAGCAAGATTGTTGCCAGTGCCCCTGGACTGGCTCTTGTGCGGGTGACACATGAAAGTTTTCGAGCGAGATCGTTGCCAGTGCCCCTGGACTGGCTCTTGTGTGAGTGACACATGAAATGCACCATTTTGAGCGTGACCGTTGCCAGTGCCGCCTGGCTGGCCTTCGTGGGATTTTCGAGCGAGATTGTTGCCAGTGCCCTTGGACTGGCTCTTGTGTGGGTGGCACAGGAAATGCACCATTTTGAGCGTGGCCGTTGCCAGTACCGCCTGACTGGCCTTCGTGCAGGTGACATGTAAAAGCACCCACTACACTCTGAGTGGCTGGCGTTAGGAAGGGCATCCAGCTGTAGAAACTCTTCCAAATCAGATTGGAGCCTGGTGTAGCCATCTGGTTTCACCAGTCCTCAGTCAAATCGTCCAACCCATGCTGGCATGGAAAGCGGATGTTAAACGATGATGATGATGATGATGATATATATAATATACATATACATATAATATACATATATATATGTATATATACAAACATAAATATATATAATTATATATATACATATATATATATACATATAAAGAATAATAATAAATGGAGCAAAATGCATATAATAAATAAGTTCCTTTAATTCCTACATATGTTTCAAAATATATGTGCACTCTACTCCAAAGAAGTAAGAGGTGCTGGAATTGCACATAAATTAATCATCAGGGAACCAACATACCTAAGCAAGACGCATGCGTTTTGCTCCATTTATTATTATTATTCATATCTACTCAAAATACATCACTTTAACTTGGTATTTCTTCCTATTAACCGGGTATGATATCCCAGTTTTCATGTAATTTTTGCTACCCTGGTTACTATTAACATATTTTTATTATTGAAGTTTTTTCAACTGAGATAATATTAATATATACATAAATATATATATATATACACATATATACATATACATACATATATATATATACACATATATACATACACACACACACACACACATATATATATATATGTATATATATATATATATATATATATATATATATATATATATATATATAAAAATAAATATATATATATAAATAAATATATATATATATATATATATATATATATATATATATATATATATATATATATATATATATATATACACATACATACATATACATATATATATATATATATATGTACATACATACATACATATACATATATATATATGTGTGTGTGTGTGTGTGTATATTTATATATCTGAAAATTAATTTGCTTGGTTTTCACTTTTTTTCTATTCAAATGTTTTTCATCTAATATTTACATTCTATAGTACATTTACATATATATATATATATATATATAAAAGATAATTAGAGTGGAGAAACTACAGAAGGCTTGTGTTACATGGTTAAAGTATATATTTAAATTATGTCAGAAAAATGTTAGAACATGTTATAAAATCTTTTTGGTATATAAAAATTGTATTTTGAGAAATAACCGGTTTCGTGTTGTCTTTTCAAATTTCTCTACTTCATTGTAACATGTTCGCTCCAGTCTGAAAAAGAAGAGTTCTAGATAGGGGGAGGTAATTAGGAATTTCTTCCGGTATAGGGGAGATAATCGAAATCTAGGAGGTGGTAGAATTTGATTAATTTACCATGGTTTTGTTCTATATTTTTTTCCCTTTTTTTCTCAGTGGGATGATGAATTTCCTTATTTAAATGTGTTAGCAATGGTTAAGTTTGGGTTTGTATTTTTGAATGAAAAAGGTTTCCTTATTTAATCTAATCTGTGTTGGTGTTTTAATGGCACATTGATAAAAAGGAAAGATTATAAATTGTGGTAGCATTTGTTTTGCGCATTTCTCAATATGATCACTAAAAGGTATCATTCGGTATTCTGGGTATGCAATCTGCTGGCGGTGCAGAGTGCATCTACGTCTGAGCGATAATCCTGTGGACCCTATGTAGTTCTCGTTGCAGCCCGAGCATCTTATTACATAAATAAGATTTTCTGAGGCACAAGTAAAGTTAGATTTAACTTTGAATTTGTGTCCCTCTTTGAAGAGGAATTCTGAACCTTCTAGAATGTTTGGGCATGTTGCACAATTTGGTCGACCACATTTGTTTACTTTCGCATTTGTTGTTTCGGAAAATAATTTTGCCTTTGTGAGGATCTTTTTCAGTGATTTTGGTTGTTTGTGGCTTTTGATGATTTTGTGTGTGTGTAAAATTTCCTTTAATTTGGGGTCCTTATGTAGCATTGGTATGTTTTGGGTGATGATGGTGAAGGCTTCTTTGTTTCTGGGGTTGTATGTGAATATGTACGGCAGTATTTTCGGGGAATGTGTGTTGCTGTGTTTAACTTTTCTTAAGTTTTCTATGTTAATTTGTGATGCACATCTGATTCCATCCTCTATGAGTTGAACTGGGTAGTGTCTGTCAATTAGTGTGTTTTTGAGTTCTTGTAGTCTGTAGTCTCTAGTATTTTCTTATGACACTATTGTGCATATCCTTCTTGCAAGGTTGAAGGGGATGTTTGTCTTGGGTGGCATGAATCAAATAGTAGATATTGTTTGGCGTCTGTGGTTTTGTAAAATATGTCCGTTTCTATTTTTAGGTTTACTTTTTTAATTAGTATATCCAAGAATGGGAGCTCATTTTGGTTGTACTCCATTGTGAACTGTATGTTTGGGTTGACACTGTTCAATAGACTTTTGAATTTCAAGAGTTCATCTGTGTTTTCATTCCAGAGTATGAAACAGTCGTCCAGGAACCTTTTCCAATTTTCTTTTATGTATTGGGAAAGGGTGTTTCCAAAGGTGGATAAAGATTCCTGGTATATTATTATTTCCAAGTAACCCATTGTTAGGTTCGCAATGACTGGAGCTGCCCTAGTGCCCATAGCAATTCCGGATTTTTGTCGGTAGAAAGTATTGTCAAACATGAAGTGGTTGTTTCGTAAGATGAATTCAACCGATTTAGTAATGAATTCTTTACTGATCCTGTTTGGGATTTCTTTCGGGAATTGATCCAGCCAGAATTGAATTGCCTCAAGTCCATAATTATGAGGTATACTGGTGTATAAATTAATCACGTCAAATGAGACCATGATTGTTTCTTCCTTGACTTTCTTTGGGAGGTGATTTAGCATATCCAAGCCTAACCCTAACCCTAATCCAAACCAGAAACGTGGGTAAAAAGCAAACTTCTTACCACATGGCCATGTGGGAATGACCTTAAAGTCTGCATTAATGGTTAAGACTAAGGTTGAGGATGCTATTTTCCCTAAGCGTGATCATTGCCAGAGCAGCTGTCTGGCTTCCGTGCCGGTGGCACGTAAATAGCATAATTTGAGCGTGATCATTACCAGCATCGCCTTGCTGGCGTTTGTGCCGGTGGCACACGAAAAAACATTTGAGTGAGGTCGTTGCCAGTGCCGCTAGACTGGCTCCTGTGCAGGTGGCATGTAAAATACACCATTTTGAGCGTAGCCGTTGCCAGTACCGCTTGACTGGCCTTAACGTAGTTCTCGGGGAGATTCAGCATGACACAAAGTGTGACAAGGTTGGTCCCTTTGAAATACAAGTACAACAGAAACAGGAAGAAAGAGTAAGAGAAGGTTGTGGTGAAAGAGTACAGCAGGGTTCGCCACCATCCCCTGTCGGAGCCTTGTGGAGCTTTAGCTGTTTTTGCTCAATAAACATTCACGACGCCCGGTCTGGGAATCGAAACTGCGATCCTATGACCGCGAGTCCGCTGCCCTAACCACTAGGCCATTGCGCCTCCACAGAGTAGTAGTAGAATAAGATGACAAAGGTGATGATGGATCTCTTGTGTTATTCTGAGAGAGTGAGGAATTTGAGTGGAGCTAGGGATTGCATTGCTTAATAGTATTGAGGAGTGACTGTGAATGTTGATCTTGTTGCTTAGTTGTGTGTCCTGGGTAAGACACAAAACTGCAACTGGTGGTGAAGCTCCAGTTCGGGAGGACAGGAGTTAAGGGAGCATAGAAACACCCCTTAGTTACCATTTCTCCCAGGTCTGCTCTGGCGCGGAGTGGTAGCACCTGTTAGGGCCCCACCAATGGGTAAAAATTAGATCCTCCTCTGCTGCCTTGCAGGATGCCTCTTTAGGCTAAGGCTACGAGAAGGAATCATCAAGTCCTCAACGGTTGACCAGGCAGACAAAGCAACATCTATGTTTCTCAATGGCTGTGACAGCGGAAGAAGGCTATGCCAAGCGGGCTGGCTACAACAAGGCGTGGCCTAAAAGAAGTGATGATGTCCTCTGAGCCAAGTGAGTGGGCTTCTGCCTGGCAAGTGTTGGTCCACCTTCAACAAAATCACACCATGGCATCCAGTGCTAACAACAACAACAACAAGTAGCAGTAGAACATAATGGCAATGATGATGATGGGTCATCTGTGGTATTCAGCAGAAATGAAGAATAAGGATATTCCTCAATTGTGGTAGTATTGAGGAGTGGCTGTGGTTGTTGGTCATGTTGTTGTTGCTGCCACATACTTTTGATGTTAACACTGCTTTAGTTCAGAAATATATCTTTCTAGGGAATTCCCTTGGGAATTTTTTGACCAGCTTCATCATTTGTTATATTCATTTTTGTCTTTTGTTTTTGTTTTGAGAAGAAATCTAACTTCAAGCAACTTTTACAGATCAATTTTTGACACTATTTTCTGAACTTGGCAAAGGAATGTAAGGAGTGCAAATTTTTGATTTTGTACCCCCAAGAAATATTAGTGGATGAAAGAACACCAACTGCACCCACTGTTTCGGGACCTTTGTTCTACCACAGTTCCAATTTAAGACATGGACACACTGGGCCATTGTCTATTACTCCAATGCTAATCAATGCATGTTGTGACTTTCTGTGGCAATGCTCTGTAGTACTTATAGATTGCTCTACCCAGGGGCTTATAAAGCTGTGAAAGGTAGGGTGTCCCTGCCATTTCTGCTTCTCCACCATCTTTTCTTATCTTCTCTTCTTTTTGACCAAACAACAAACAAAATATGCAAAAAAAAAATTCTCCATTTTTAATCTTAAATCCAAAATCACGCTAAAACCATGAACTGGTAGAATGTAATTTGATATAAATTATTTATTTCCATTGTACTGATGAAGAACCAAAATGATGAAATTCTAAATTGAAGAATCAACAAAGAGTTAAATAAAATTATATAGACAATAGAAGAAAATAACTGACCCAAGAAATTGCAACAAAGAAAAAAGAAAACAGAAAAATATATAAAGAGTTCTAATTTTGAAGATGTGAAAAGGTTATTCGAAAATCAAGTGATTCATCTCATCAATGCCATATTTGCCCTTATATTCTTCAAAAAGTTCATACAGACTGTTCAGATAAATCTTGTGGACTTCTTCAACCTGCTCATCACTTGGATTTTCTATCAAAGGAACTTCAATTGGTTTTCCAACTTGAAATGAAAAAAAAAAAAGTAGAGGGTGAATGTATTAGAGAAAGATAAAGAAAATGTAGAGTATATGAGGAGAGAACAATGAAAGGATGTGAAGAGAGAGAGAGAGAGTGGGGGGAGATAAAAAAATGAGGAGAGAGTGGATAAGAATAAATGAGAGAATGGAGAAAGAGAAAAAGTGAGGAGAAGATGAAGGATGGCAGAAAATGAACAAATGAAAGAAAGACAGAGAAAAAGTAAAAGTAGAGAAAAGAGTGAATATAAGTGAAAGAAAAGAGAGAGACAGACAGATAATGTAAAGAGAGAAATGACAGATGGGAGAGAGGAAGGAGAAAGAAAAAAAGCAAGAAAAGAAGAATGAATGAAAGAAAGAAAGAAAGAGGTGTATGAGTCAATGTTTATGGGGATCAGTAAGTAAATCTTTTTCAATCAGCTAAAGGGCCATTTTTGAGAGTAATGTGGATCTAAGAGGTTTGTGAGTGAAGCAGCAACATGTTTATTATTAAACATGTGGTATTTTAAGTTATTTTAGAATACCCACTCCATTCTCTTCCCCTATCTCTTTTTACTTAAATTCCTCGGTACTATTCAAGAAGAGTGGTCCCGGTGCGTGCACTCACACACTCGCGCATCCACGCTAGCGAGTCGTGACTAGTCGATCCTACGACTACCTAGCGCGAGTGTGCGTCATGCGCAAAACATGTATGAGGGTTTTTTTCTAAACGAAGTAAATAATTTTGGGGGGATTACTGAAATAGACGTGACACCAAAATACACCCTGGAAGAACGTAAAACGACGTTTTTTGAGTAAGATGGGGAAGATTCAACAACAAAAAAAAAAGATATTTACTTTGTGTTCTATTTTCTTTGTTTAAAAAAAATTATTTACTTTGTTTAAAAAAAATTATTTACTTTGCTTTTAAAAAACCCTCATACATGTTTTGCCCATATGTGCTAGATAGTCGTTGGAGGATCGACTAGACACGACTAGCTAGCGCGGATGCGCGAGTGTGTGCACCGGGACCACGCTTCTTGAATAGTACCAACTCCTCACTGTTTCTTTTTGCTTTATTTAAAGTATTGTCTCTTTCTACTTTCTCTCTAGATTTCATATCTCATCCCTTCCACTTTGTTCACCTTACATTCCAGACTTCTAACCTTTTCACACTCTTACCCCTCCTCCATACATATATATTCATTCCATTCATTTTGGTTCCTTTTAAGTCATTAACGTACCTGGTGACCTGAAGTGTCGGCGTTTCAAAGTTTTTCACATCAGAAGATAACATCAGAAAGTTTTGCATATGGCCCACATATATGTGCCACACACGTGATTTTTTGAGGGGAATCAGAAAATGCTAAGAATTTTAGAAAACTTGAGCACTTTTAATACACTGCACCATTGTATGTTTATTTCTTTGCACTCTATTTCCTGTAAGATTACAAAACTTTTAAAAAGCTGCTGTACTCTAACACTTAGTGTGTTATTCAGTATGCAGTACATTAAAAAGGGTTAAAAATCACTGTTCCCTGTGGTTGGTAGGCATAGCAACTAAATCATATCCTTCTGTCTGAAAAATTAAAGGATACATTGAATGATATCATCAGCATCAGCATTTAATGTCCACTTTCCATGCTAGCATGGGTTGGACGACTTGACTGAGGACTGGTGAACCAGATGGCTACACAAGGCTCCAATCTGATTTGGCAGAGTTTCTACAGCTGGATGCCCTTCCTAACGCCAACCACTCCAAGAGTGTAGTGGGTGCTTTTACATGCCACCAGCACGGTACTGGCAAAATAGTAAAATTGCAGAGTCATAAGAGTTCATTTGTTTATTCATTTAGCATGTTTTTTCCATGCTAGCATGAGTTAGATGGAGAATTATTTGAGACAAGATTTTTATGGGTAACACTCTTCTTGTCACTAACCTCTTTAAGTCTTTTTTTAAAGTTAAGGACATTTTCATTTCAGACAAATTCAAAAGCACGGAGATAATGGACAATTTGTTGACATGCCAACAGGCATCACTGTTTTGTAGATCAGATACAAGTCACCGTTTGTAGTTCAGCACAGATTGTAAACATTCAAACACACATATGCACACACACACGCACACGCACACACACACACACTCTCTCTCTCTCTCTTTAATTATAAGCACACTAAACAGTCAAAATTAAAATAAAATAATTCTGTGTACATTTGTGCTAGTGAGCTCCATGTCAAACTGTCCAACCCATGCCAGCATGGGAAGTGGACGTTAAATGATGATGATGACTATCTTATGTACACTCACATGTGGAGAAAAGTTTAC
>NW_028315462.1:2500-39402 GCF_046866305.1 Octopus bimaculoides
GGATGATTTGATGGGAGCTGGCAAGCTTGAGGACTGCACCAAACACCACTGTCTGTTCTGGCATGATTGCCATGGCTGGATGCCCTTCCTAATGCCAACTGCTTTACAGAGTGAACCAGGTGCTTTTCACACGGCACCATCACTGGCAAAGTCTTCTTTGGAATGGTTTTTACAGCTGGATGCCCTTCCTAATAAAGGGCAATCAGATGTGGTGTGCAAAAGAGAAGACTGTGCTGGAATGGGCATATATTGTTTGGAGGATGAAAGAAGTGCAAAAGAGAAGACTGTGCTGGAATAGGCATATATTGTTTGGAGGATGAAAGAAGTGCAGAGCAAAGTGCAATTAACTTATGGCAGAAAGTAAAGCCAGGCAATCATGGATCAAAGTAGGGAAGGTTGATCTGAGAATATTGAACCTCACAGAGATGACAAAGAACTGGGATGATTGGTGGCATGCAGTGCTGAAGAAGCCCTACCTACTTATGAAAGCATAGCATATGAATTATTAAAAATGGTAATAGTGATAGAGGCTGAATAGTATAATAAATGCTTACATTTGAGTCTCTCATGCAATATGTTCCTGTTAGGTATACATTTGCTACTATCCTGGTTTTTCTGATATCCTCTCATCTTTATTTCTCACCCTCTGTTCCATTTATTATCATGTTGCCAATGTAGTAAGGGATAGTACTGGACCTATCCTTATTTAATCTTCCGCTCCCCACCATCCTTATTTCTTGCCCATCAGAAGGCTTGTGTTTAGTAGGTTGCTTCAGTTGAGTTTGTACCCAGTATATTCTACCCTCACCCTTTCAGTACTACCAGTCAACTGCTTCTTCCCTGGGCCACTCATTAATTACTGACATCCATCACTACTTTTTATTATAGAGTCAACCTAGCTAAAACCAAAATCCTAATAAGTAGGAAGGTAGATAAAACACAAACCCCTTCAGGTAGATGGCCCTGCTCAGTATGTAGAAAAGGAGTAGGTAGTAACTCTATAAGATGTACCCGGTGCAAGCTATGGACACATAAGAGGTGCAGCAACATCAAAGGCAGGTTAACTAGCAAGTTGGTTTTTGTTTGTGGCAGATGTTCAGGTGCAATAAAGACTGTAAACAAACAGGAAACAACTTCTATCTCATTCCAGGGTGAAAAACTAGAGGTAGTCGATAGCTTCCGCTATCTGGGCGACCAAGTTAGTAGTGGGGGTGGGTGCGCTGAAAGTGTAGCTGCTAGAATAAGAATAGCCTGGGCAAAGTTTAGAGAGCTCTTACCCCTGCTGGCAACAAAGGGACTCTCACTCAGAGTAAAAGGCAGACTGTATGACGCATGTGTACGAACAGCCATGCTACATGGCAGTGAAACATGGGCTGTAACTGCTGAGGACATACGTAAGCTCGCAAGGAATGAAGCCAGTATGCTCCGTTGGATGTGTAATGTCAATGTGAATACCCGTCAGAGTGTAAGTATCTTGAGAGAAAAGCTGAACATTAGAAGCATCAGTTGTGGTGTGCAAGAGAGATGATTGCGCTGGTATGGACATGTGGTGAGAATGGATGAGGATAGCTGCGTGAAAAAGTGCCACACCCTAACAGTTGAGGGAACCCGTGGAAGAGGTAGGCCCAGGAAGACCTGGGCTGAGGTGGTGAGGTAAGACCTTCGTACATTGGGCCTCACCGAGGCGATGACTACTGACTGAGACCTTTGGAAATGTGCTGTGAGTGAGAAGACCCAGCAAGCCAAGTAAGATCGTTGCCAGTGCCCCTGGACTGGTTCTTGGGCGGGTGGCACATGAGATGCACCATTTTGAGCGTGGCCGTTGCCAGTACCGCCTGACTGGCTCCCGTAGGATTTTCGAGTGAGATCGTTGCCAGTGCCCCTGGACTGGCTTGTGCGGGTGGCACATAAAAGACACCATTTCGAGCGTAGCCGTTTTCGTGCGGGTGACATGTAAAAGCACCCACTACACTCTCTGAGTGGTTGGCGTTAGGAAGGGCATCCAGCTGTAGAAACTCTGCCAAATTAGATTGGAGCCTGGTGTTGCCATCCGGTTTCACCAGTCCTCAGTCAAATCGTCCAACCCATGCTAGCATGGAAAGCGGACGTTAAACGATGATGATGATGATGATGATGATCACTGTCTCTTTCCTCCTACACTTCTGCCATTATATCCTAAGCTCTTTCCCCCCATTCATCCTGATTTTTTTTCTTATGACTCACTCGTCTATTCAACTCTCTCATCATGTTGTCTTGAGAAAATGTATACAGTATAGAGTAGTGATGAGATTTTGGTTTCACAGGGTACAAGGTAAACTCATTACAATTGACACTCCGATAAAATGCACCCAGTAAACTCTGTAAAGAGGTTGGTGAATCAGTGAAGACAATGTAGGGATGAGAGGACTTCTCAGTTTTGTTGAAAATATGACAACCTTTCTGGTTCAATGCTAAAGTGTACCTTGTACATTCTATAAAGTGTTTGGTGTTAGGGGGATGAACTAGTCATAGAATCCAAGCCAAAAATAAAACCTACAAGCAAGATATGGTTCTCTAATCAGTCTGATTGGGCAGTAACTCTGATAAAACTGTCTCAGACTGATACATTCAACTCATGCCAGTATGGAAAGTGGACATAAAATGATGAAAAGTGTTATATGTTATACTTCTTGTATGAATGCAAAGCATGAAATAAATACCAGAGACGTATAAATGAAAGTAAATAACAAATCTCATTTTTATGAGACAGCAGAAAATTATGGTAGATATAGGCTTTGTGTACTCCAATTCAGTTTGATTTTTACAGTGTAAGCATTGGCTATAACACTAAAAGCTGCTCTTGGTGTGTGTGTGTGTGTGTGTGTGTGTGTGTGTGTGTGTGTGTGTGTGTGTGTGTGTGTGTGTGTGTGTGTGTGTTTAATACTCCATGAAAACGTCAGCCAATGAGGAATTTTCACTTAGCCTGGAAACACACACACACACACACAATGTGTCTCTGCTACATGCTGCATTGAACTGTGCCATTCTGTATGATACACACAGATTTATTACTGTGTCACAATTTTTAGATTAAGTACACTTCATCCTTGTATATAATAAGAGGTGACTATAAGGGTTGGCACCAGAATGGGTGTCCAGCTGTAAAACACTACTTCAATATGTTCAGTTCCATGTCAGCATGGCAATGCAAATGATAACAATTCTGATGATGATGATGTTGATAATGATGACATTATTTTACATAACTTGCTCTGTAGACTATTTGACAGGAGGATCTGGCAAGCTGCAGGTCTGCGCTGAGCACTAGTGTCAGTTTTGGCATGTTTTTTCTACAACTGGATGCCATTCCTAACACAAACCATCTTACAATGTGTACTGGGTGCTTTTTTTATTTTCATGCCACCAGCACTAGTGAGATCACCATGTTGCAAGACAGACAAGAACAGAAAAGAGAAAAGAACATATGACTAATTGTGTGTGTGTGAGGAAGTATAAGGAAGGGAGAGATGGTTTTTATGTCAGGTGCTGAGATTGTAAAGCATGACAGAGAGACAAGTGCAGGTGTCTTGCTAAAGAGGAAATAGATACATGACTACCCCACATTAGTTGCTAGAATATGTTCCAGTGATATAGCTTGGTGGACAATTTACAATATTACTCAAGCTTCATGATCTAACATTAGCCTGGACATAGAAGTACATTGTACACCACTCTTAGGAGGAAGTGAAATATTTCTCACAACAAACTTCATGATAGTTTCCTTTGCCCCACTGTCTACAATACTGTTCCATATATATTAATTTTCCAGTGCAGTTTAACAAAGCTCTTGTAAGCAAAATGTGGAGAGAACGATAGAAAGATGGAGCAATGATTAAATTGGTTGACTGTATAAACATCAGTAAAATGAAGATTTCTGAAAAGTGTAACATATTTATGAGTTAGCTGAGCATGTATGAATGAAATGTGAATATGAAAGATAGCAGAGTTAACTGCACATTAACTTGTGAATCAACTGTATTAAAATTGATCTCTATCTAAGGATCCTTCGGTATTCCAGTGGCTTTAGTTTAGCGGAGGAATGATTGAATGAACGGATAATGGAAGTTGAACTGAAAATGAAGATTTTAATTCCATGTTATCTAAAGACCTCAGGGAGTTCTGTGTAACAAAAACTAAACCGAGAATTATGAAGAATTGCAAATGTGCCCTGAAGCTAAAATAACTTGAAGAAGCATATAAATTAAGACAGACAAGTAATGATACTGTAAATAAATCAGCAATTGCCAACATTTGTGTATGTTGCAGCAGTATCATCCCACATTTGGGGGCAGTACTCCATTGTGGGTCTAAAAATTAGTTACATAAAGGATCAGCAGCTGATCGGGGCTGAGGTATTTTCTGGATAACAAATAGTTATTATTGGATGATGTATTTTGGGGGAAAATGTTGCACAAGTTGGCAGGAAAACCCTAGGTTAGCACTGAGTAAAACCTCTGATGAATGTGATATGAGCATGACATCTTTAATTTCTTATTATTATTTCAGAGACTGTATAACTAGATGACATGATGCATTTTCTTAACTTAGTGGGTTGTGGTAGGATAAAAAAAAATGGTTGTTGTTTCTAGCACACCAAGTAACCATGTAGAGGCTCACATGTAAGGTGGCCAAATAATTAAAGCAGTAGACTGCAGGAAACAGAAGTAGCTAGTAACAGAGTAAAACTCAGAGATAGTATGGTCATAGTGTAGTTGAACATTAGTATTGGGTTTCAAATATAATGTTATCTATTATGAAGCATCCATCATGAGATCCAAACCTTGTTGCAGTGTTTATGCTGTGTGCTCCAATGTCCCTGAGAGCTATGCTAGTGGAATGCAAGCTCATGGTAGGGTCTTCTATGCTGGGCAGGTCAAAGGATAGAGGCCAGATTAATATGGTCTAACTCTTCACAGAGGTAAAAATGAGTTTGTACAGTGCCAATATCCCTACCAAGAAAAATAGTTACAGAAGCATCAATGAAAATTCAAAAATTGCTAGACCTGAGAGAGGAACACCTTTCCTCAGGAAAGCATATGATGAAGTGCATCAAATTCAAAGGGAATAACTAGAAGTGGAATACAGAGGCAGAGCTGAAGTAACAGTGATCCAACAGGAGAGAAGCAGAAGAGACAGCCTAGAATTGAGAACAAAAAGAAAAGACAGCTGATGATCCAAAGCGAATGAATGGCTTAAGTAAGCACTGTGGGGCATGAATACTTTCTGGTTCAATTTCACAGTGTGGAATCTTACACAAATATTTTCTGCAACAAGTTTTGGTTGACCAATATTTGTCAGTGGAATTTGATAGCTGAAACTTTGCAGAAGCATATCTTATATGGATATAGGTGTGCATGTATGTACTTCTTTTGCTGATGTAAACTGGTAACATAGATAAATATCAGCGAGGAAAAACTTTGAATGAAATCCTTTGAGATATTTGTTTCACCAGTTTCTACTCCTTATTCTCCCATCCATAAAGTTTCCTTTCCCCACTTGAAGCTTATAGACTTGCAAATTGCATGGAGACCCCATTAATACTGGTGGCTCCAAAAAAAGCACCCAGCAAGCATTGGAAAGTGGTTGGCATTAGAAAGGGCATCAAACCATAGAAGAGACACTGGAGCAAGATGCAATCCTTGGACTTATCGGATTGTGCTAGACTGTCCAACCCATACCAGCATGGAACAAAGACGTTAAATGATGATGATGATGAAAACATAATACATAGAACCTATAACAAGCTGTTGTAGCACACACAGCTCATCCCTGTTCAATCTTCCAACATATTTAAAATGAAACATATAACAAACTGTTGTAGCATAGATCAATTGTGTCTAATCCTCCCGAATATTAAAAAGAACATTTAAATAATAATGATAATCTTCATATCATTTAATCCCAGATCAGCTCCAGTCAAGCAGACTTATCCATACTGTGAACTGAACTATTTGATTAAGGTATTTAACACTAACATCTACATTATCCAATGTGTTCCTTACTTTTTTAAGGCTGTCTGTAAGGTGGTAGTGAGTTGAGGGATATTTTGGTAACTGTTTATAGCAAGTTGAGTGACCGTGTAAATAATCCTGATTAAAATGACAATGACTATATTTGTGATAACTCCAACCAAAGATATTGACTCTCATGAAGATGTTAGTCAGGGCAGTGCTACTCAAAGTGGTGGTCCGCAGACCGGTGCCAGTCTGCAAGCCATCAGCTGCTAGTACACAGCGAGTTTCCAGAAAAGAAAGAAACAATAGCATAATTTCAGTAATTTCGCCTTATGCACTGCAGTAAACGACTTATCAGCTGGCCGGTGGAGCATGGTACTCACCAATTTTTATTATATTCATTATATATATTGTTTCTGGTATAAATTAATATTACTAAGAAATATTACCGGCCCTTGGCACATTGGATAAAAAAACCTGCCAGTATGCCACATCAGATAGTTTGAAAAGTACTGAGTTAGAGGATGGTCTTTGAAATAAAGTACAGAACAAAAATTATAGGAGTATTTTAGCAAATGTTATAGCAAACACTTATCTCTCATCTCATCACACACAAAAACAACAAATTAAATAACTACATGACCATGTCATTAAGGAATTCGATTTCCTGTTCCAAAGCAAATTCCCTTAATCACACTACCACAGGATTCAGACTCACTGAACGGAACCATGGGTAAGTGATTCCTACCACAGACTTAGGTTGAGCTTCTGAGTTGACGGAATTGGTTTAGAAACCCAGTGTGTATGTGTGTGTGTGTATGTGAATGTGCATGTCAGTACATATATCTGTGTCTATGTTCATAAAATTGGTTAGAAATTCACTGAGTCAAAAATATCATCTATATGAAAAATGGTTCTAAATTTTGGCACCAGACTAGCAATTTTACTGGGAGGGAGTTAGTCGATTAGATCAACCCAAGTACTTGACTGGTACTTTATTTTCAAAGGACATAAGGGAAAGAGTACTTTAGCAAATACTTATCCTTGCCAGAAAAATGAAAATAAAATTAGATATTGACTAAAAACTGTTTAAAACTGGTGTTGGGCCAAAAAGTGAAACTTGGTGATTTGATAAAATAACCAACAGTCTAAAACAGGTACTGGTGTCAGTGGTCAAGAAGCTCACTTCGTAACCATGTAGTTTCAGGTTCAATTCCACCATATGGCACTTTGGACAAGCGTCTTTTATTATAACTCTAGGCTGACCAATGCCTTGTGAGTGAATCTGGCAGACAGAAATTGTGTGGAAGCCCATCTCATATATATATGTATACATGTAAGCATGTGTGTGTGTCTTTGTAATTGTGTTGGTCTTCACCTTTACTTGATAGACTATGCTGGTTTGTTTACGATCCTGTAACTTAGTGGTTTGGCATAAGAGACTGATAGAATAAGTACCATGTTTAACAAAAAAAAGAAAAAAGTATTGTGGTTGATTTGTCAGACTAAACATTTCAAGGTGGTGCTCCATCTTAGCCACAATCCAATGACTGAAGACAGTCAAATAACAGAGAACAAAAGAATAATATAAGAAGTAAATTACACAGCAAAACATTCAAAAAGCCATGAACTTATGTTGACCAATCAGAGGGATAAATATATGTCCCTCTCCCAAGGTGTGTGGCTGTGGCTAGAGAGTCAGGCTCACAATCATGAGGTTGTGAGTTTGATTCCTGAACTGGGCTGTGTGCTGTGTTCTTGAATAAGACACTTTATTTCATGTTGTGCTTGAGAGGAAGACCCATCAAACCTAGTAAAATCACAGTTGAGGCAGATACCGATGTCATGCAAATGGCACCCATGCCAGTGGTATGTAAAAGCACCTATTACACTCTCAGAGTGGTTGGCATTAGAAAGGGCATCCAACCATAGAAACCATGCCAAATCAGACTGGAGTCTGGTGCAGCCATCCAGCTTGCCAACCCTGATCAAACAATCCAAGCCATGCCAGCATGGACAACAGATGCTAAATGATGATGATAGTAATGGCAATATATTAGTGATGTCTTATTCCTGGATATATATGTAGCACTGGACTGGGTTTGAAATAGTTATCTTAATTTCTTAATTAGTTTAAATCCAGATCCAATTATATGTATATATCTAGGACTGAAACACATGATGACTGCAGATCAAGCCGACTGAAGTATTGTGTTGATGCAGCAAATATTAGAAGAAAAATATTTCATCTTTAAAGATGAAGTGAATAGTTGGAAAAATTACAATCATATTAACACAAACTCATCTCAAACATTCAGACACATTCTGTATTATTTGCACAATAGATTAAACAAAACAAAGAAAAAAAAGAAAGAGAAATCATAGTAAATCTCTTTGCAAATAGATAACAGATTAAATAAAATATATTAAAAAAAAATAGTTAAAAAAATTAGTACTAACAAATTCAATACACAGAGCATAAAAAACAAACAAACCAGAAATATATGCTGAGGAAAATCCAATAGTAGTCAATAACTAATCTTATTTCCATTTTCCTGGCAAGTATGGAAGGCAAATTTAGACATGTTTTCATCTTGTTCTAACCTCATCAATGAAATATAACCTTAATAATACTTAGTGGATTAGTGATGAAAGAATCACAGAGGAAATGTATATGCTTGTACAATTGTTGTTATGCAAAATAATCATTGACATATCATTTTTGACTCTTTGCTGCTTATTCATTTGTAGTTAACTTTTTGATTCTCTTCACATTAAATAATTATTATATTTCAAACAAATGGCAATTTTGAAATTGTTTTATTCTTTTACTTGTATCAGCCACTGGACTGCAGCCATACTGGAGCAGTGCCTTAAAGGGTTTTTAGTCAATCATATCAACACCAATATTTATTTTATTGCTCACTATATCAAACCACACTGAGATGTAAACACACATTCACATGTAGACACACATACGTGACTGTGTGGTTCTTGTTGTTAACATCCTAACTCCATGCTGGCATGGACTGGATGGTTTCGCAGAATTCAATCAAACCAAGAACTGCATCATGCTCCAGTGTCTGCTTTAGTATGGTTTCTATGGCTGGATACCTTTCCTAATGCTGACCACTTTACAATAAGTATTGAGTGCGTTTATTGTAACACCAGCATAAGTGAGACCATCACGTAGCTTGCAAAATTACGAATCCTGAGAATGGAATGTCAGCTTCATGCAAGGGGATGAGATGTTAAAATACAAGAGGAGATAGAGCAGGTTCTTGTTGTGGAGGAGCTACATGGCTACTCACATTCAGATATTGCTTGCCAACCACATGGCTTTGGGTTCAATCTCACTGTGTGGTACCATGAGCAAATGTCTTCAACTATAGCCTCAAGCTGACCAAAGCCTTTGTGTGTATGTGTGTGTGTGTGTGTGTGTGTATGCGCATGTATGCGTGTGTGCATGTAAAAGAGAGAGAGAGAGAGAGAGAGAGAGTTGTGTGCATTACTGTCTCCTTGCTTCGACTTTGCATGATAGTTGTAAGCAAGTGTCATTGTCATGCAAGCTGTGTCCTTCAGTCATAGAAAAATCAGCCTCAACAAATTCTGTCCAACTAATGCAAGTATGGTAAAGTATCTATTAGAATGATGATGATGATGATGATGATGATAATGATGATATACATATTATCTAGATTTTATGAAAAGGGGATCCATTAAGGATCAAGGCGTATCAAAGTGAAACACCACAATTAATTGCTAGATAGAATGATGCAAATCAGACAGTTAAGTAAGCAATCCATTATTGTAGCATGGAGTGCATTGCTGAAGGAACATTAACTGATGTTTGGTAATCCACAATTGCAATAGTATCCAAAGATGAATGGAGCCATAAGTGTGGAGTAAAAACATAATAAAAACAGATGAATGGGTTATCTGGTACTGCTACAATTGTTTCATTTAGAGTTCTTTATTGTGATGTAAACATGATACAATTAGGTGTGTAGTATGCACAACTTCCATAAGATTATGTAATGCATTATGCAACTCTTAACTCATCAAGCTTACTAATTATACAGATTGAGAGCTGCATAACATATTACATAATTTTATGTATGTTGTGCATACTACATAGCTTATTATTGCATTACAATAAAGACTTTAAATGAAATAATTGTAGCAGTAATCCCTTCATCATCATCATCGTTTGAGGTCTGCTTTCCATGCTAGCATGGGTTGGATGATTTGACTGAGGACTGGCAAGCCAGATGGCTACACCAGGCTCCAATCTGATCTGGCAGAATTTCTACAGCTGGATGCCCTTCCTAACGCCAACCACTCCGAGTGTATAGTGGGTGCCTTTACATGCCACCGGCACGAGGGCCAGTCACACGGTACTGGCAACGGCCAGGCTCAAAAAGGTGTCTTTTACGTGCCACCTGCACGGGAGCCAGTCCAGCGGCACTGGCAACGACCTCGCTCGAATGATTTTCTAACGTGCCACCAGCACAAGTGCTAGAGGCAATGCTGGTAACGATTTATTATTTACAAATATAGTATATATGTGTGTGTGTATATATATATATATATATATATATATATATATATATATATATATATATATGTATAGGCATGGTTGTGTGGTAAGATGCTTGCTTCTCAACCACATGGTTCCGGGTTCAGTCCCACAGCATGGCACCTTGGGCTAGTATCTCCCACTATAGCCTTGGGCCGACCAAAGCTTTAGGAGTGGATTTGGTAGGTGGAAACTGAAAGAAGCCTGTGGTATATATGTATATATCTATGTATATATTTATGTGAGTGTGTCTTTGTGTCTGTGTTTGTCCCCCCTCCCCCACCATCATCGCATGACAGCTGATATCGGTGTGTTTATGTCCCTGTAACTTAGTGGTTTGGGAAAAGAGACCGATAGAATAAGTGCTACACTCACAAAAGAGCAAATTCTGGGGTTGATTTCTTTAATGAAAAAAACCCCTTTAAGGTAGTGCTCCAGCATGGCCGCAGTCAAATGACTGAAACAAATAAAAGGATAAAAGAACACACACACACACACACAGAGGAGCACTCACATATACATACAATGAATTACTGCAGTTTCTATTTTTGTACAGCCCTCTAATTTCATCCAAAAGACATTGGTCAGTCCAAAGCTTTAGGAGAAGTACTAAGTTGCAGTAAGACCGAAACTGAAACCACGCGATTGCCAACTGAATTTCTTAACCATTAATTATTTGATTTCTAAATGATACAGCATTTCTAGGAAAAGAAAACCTTGTACAGTATAATGTTTAATGGCTATATTTACTCCAACCTCATCAAGGTGAAAACTGCTTCACTGATGAGATCAGAATAATACTAAAACATAATCTGAGTTTCCTCCAATAGTTGACTTGTGGGAAAAATCAAAATAATATTTAATCATACTTTGTTTATGTTTTATTCTTTCTATATTCATTTCACATGAGGTTTTTAATATTTTATGCATTAAAATATGCCACCACTAACTTACCTATCGTTTTCCCATGCAGATCGATGGCATCTTTGAATTATTCAACATTTGAAAAATTCGATATGCACCTATATTTCTGGATATTTTCTCTATTTTGTTTGCTAGTCGATATACAACAAAGTGTTACCATATGAAAGAAAATGCTAGAACAGTTATTAAAGTTTGTATAGTTCAGTTATATGGGAGTAAAAAAAAAATTAATAAAATAAAAAAGATAATAAAAATACGCCCCTCCCCCACAAAACATAGTCTGTCTAACCAACTTAACACAGCAACAACACCAACAGAAAATACTTTTTTTTTTCTACTGAAGATATGATTTATAGAAAATAACTTGCAAGACAGTGGCTGACATCATATATGCATATATATGTGTGCGTGCATGTGTGAGAATGTGTGTGTGTGCTGCCAGCAATATAGGATATGAACTTAAAAGGGTTAAATAAATAAATAAATAACTATACTTATATAAGGCCTACCTTTTATCTCTGAAATCTGCCTCAGTACTATTATTAATAATACAGTCTCAGTAAGTATATAAGCAAGTACTAGCTGATCATGAAGTAAGAATACAAAATTCAAAATAACCATTGCGTGTATGTGTGCATGTGTGTGTGAGTAGGGAGGTAATATGATTGATATGACATTTTTTTCTCCAAAAGAATTATTTGTTGTGTTAAAGAAGGAAAAAAAAAACTTATGTAAGAGGAAATATTTAATTAGTTCACTAACAGGCTGTATTAATCATTTGAAGACAGAACCTGTTTCTTTTTTTTTGTTTTAATTTTATAATTTTTATTTTAAGTCAAAAAAATTACAAAAGAAGCTGAAAGAAAAAATAGTGCAGAGAGAGAGAGAGAAGGAGGGATAGAAAGAGAGAGAAGAGTAGATGTATAATATAAAAAACAAAAAACAATCTATATATACTTGTACATACCAATCAGCAGACTGTTAATTTACTCAAAAAACATCTGAAATGAAGATAAATAAAGAAATAAATAAACAATAATTGTTTTTAGTAGAAACAAAAGACCTGAAAATTGGTGGGGTGGGGTGGGAAATGGAGCTTAGCTGATGCTGTCAATCCATCCTTGATAGATACTTTATTTTATTGACCTCAAAAAGATGAAAGCGAAGTTGGACTTAGCAGGATTTGAAATCGGAGTGTTAAAGAGTCAGAACAGAATTTTCATACACAATTTCTGAATTTTTAATAGAGAGGCAGTAAAGTCGTGACATTTATGTCAATGTAAAGAATTTTATAATGAAATAAATGAAATGAAATGGTTTCAATTTTAATAATCAAAATGATATTATCTATTTGTCAAATTTAGAAATTATGACTTGTCATCTAAATTCATCTTAACCCATTAGCATTTGTACTGGCCATATCCAGCCTAAATATTCTACCTGTTCTATGTCCAAACTGATCAGATCTGATCTCTCACACTTCACCTACAATGTCATTCAAAAAATATACAATCACAGCATTAAAATCTCAAAGCTACAAGATAATGCAAGATTAATTCCAAACAATGTGAATAAATAAGCATTACATTTGACAGAGTAATCTGAATGTTAAAGGGTTAAGCAAGTGCCCCTAGTTTCTGCCCATTCGTTCTATTGTTCATGTTGCCTTGAGCAGACAGAGACAATGCAAATCAGTGAATACTTCTTTTGTCTTGCAGGATACAAAGCAACATCACTAATGTTGGGGCCATGATAGAATGCTTCTAGTATACTCAGTGCTCAGTTGGTAGTTAGTTTATCATCCCTGAAAGGGTGAAAGATGAAGTCAACCATGGTAACATTTGAACTCAGAAAGTAAAGTCAAAAAAAATATTGCAAAGTTTTTATTCTGATGTCCCAAAGACTCAGCCAGCTTGATGCCCATTTTTAATCATTTCAAACTTTGGCACAAGGCCAGCAATTTAAGAGGAGTAAGTTGATTACATCGAGCCTAGTGTTCAACTGGAACTTTTTTACTGATTCTGGAAGAATGGCAAAGTTGACCTCGGTAGAGTCTGAACTCAGAATGTAAAGAGCTTGAAGAAATGCCATGTAGCTGTTTGTCTGACACAATAATGATTCTATCAATTTGCTACCATAATAATAATTCTGTCTAATTTTGGCACAAGGCCAGCAATTTTGAGGGGAGGGGAAGGTTAATTACATCAACCCTAGTACTTGACTGGTCTTTATTTTACCAACCGTGAAAGGGTGAAAGGCAAAGTTGACCTCGGTGGAATCTGAACTCAGATGTAATGAGCCAGAAGAAATGTTGCTACACACTTTGTCTGATGTTCTAACAATTCTATCGACTCGCTGCTTTATACCATAACAGCAGCAAAGAAAAAAAATAAATAATCATTTCTTAATTTGGCTCAAGGTTAGCAATTTTGATGGGTGGGGAAGCTGATTATATCAACCCCAGTGTTCAGCTGGTACTTATTTTATCAACACTGAAAAAATGAAAGGCAAAGTCGATCATGGCAGAATTTGAACTCAGAACATAAAGAGTCAGAAGAAATACCACTAAGGATTTTGCCCATGAATGCTACTGATTCAGCCAGCTCACTGCCTTAGCAACATTAATAATGAATACCATTTTATTAGAAATGATTATTTCCAAAGTAGAGTTAAATGTCTTTCCGTAAGGCAATAGATATTGAGAGGAGGAGGAAGGATATTAGCTTAAAAAGGAAAATCAGAGAGAGTGAGTGAGTGAGTGAGTGTGTAAGAGGGAGAGTGTATGAGAAAGAGAGCTTGGAAAATGATAGGAACAGAAGCAAGAGAAGGAGACTGTGCAAAAGAAAAAGAGAAAAGTGAAAGACGAAAGAAAAGAGAATAAATAAATGAATACGCCAATGAGAGAAGTAAAGAATGGTCAAAGAAAGAAGTAATGACATCTCGTCAAAGATAAAATAGAAAAATAGAGAAGGTAATTTCAAAACAAATGCTTTGTTCTTGACAATTCCCAGATTGATGTCTCAGACATTTCTAGAACAACCATTACTTCTCTCCACAAACTGATTAATAACGAAATGTCATCAGAACTCAATAATATACTTTTGATCTTATTCCCAAACAGGAGTTTTGTTCTTCTACATGTCACTGCTATAACTTATGCTGAGTCAACATGGTCACTTGAACTGCTAAAAATCACAACCAAATCTCTGTCAATTTCATTCTTTAACACCTTAAAAAAAAATTATGGATACCATGTATAATGTAGTTCACTATAAGAAGAAAAAAAAAATGAAAAATACAAGACAATTACAGCCAGGATACCTTTGATCACAGATCTGCCTGACTGAGGCTGAAATGGAGCAAAACAACAACAACAACAACAACACTCCATCACTCAAGTCTATGATGAGAGATCCACTTGTACCAACTTAACTTACTAGAAATAAAAGCTAAATCTCCATTAATCCACCCTACTGTCTTAAAAATATAAAGCGAAATCGTGATGGCACCACCGTTCTAGTGTGATCGTTACCAGTGTCGCCTTCCTGGCACTTGTGCCACAGCTTCGCGTTCCTGGCACTTGTGCCAGTGGCACTCGAAAAGTCATTCGAGCGAGATCGTTGCCAGTGCCACTGGACTGGCTCCTGTGCAGGTGGCACGTAAAATACACCATTTTGAGCATGGCCGTTGCCAGTACCGCCTGACTGACCTTCATGCCGGTGGCACATAAAAGCATCCACTACATTCTCGGAGTGGTTGGCGTTAGGAAGGGCATCCAGCTATAGAAAATCTGCCAAATCAGATTGGAGCCTGGTGTAGCCATCTGGTTCACCAGTCCTCAGTCAAATCATCCAACCCATGCTAGCATGGAAAGCGGACATTAAATGATGATGATGATGATGATGATGATGAAAGCACACATTGGTTAGCATTGTCCATTACTTGTGGTCAATAAATTCCACCTGGATTGTGAGATAAGGGCAGCAGCTAACAACAAGCTATGAGCCTTGGTTGCCTTTTACTCTCCACTATGTGACAACTCAATTTGCTAGAAATAGCAGCCACATCGCCATCAATCCATACTCTACTGTCTTAAAAATATAAAGCACTTATTGGCTAGCATTGTCCACAGCTTGTGACTAATAACATCTTTTGAAGCCACTATTTGATCATTTGTCATGCTAGAAACAACAGCTAAATTACACCTCAAATCACACTCTACAATTTTGAAGAAAAGAACATCACATTAAAATGGTCCAAGACATCCTTACAGAGACCAGCTGGAAGCTTTTGATCATAAGGCTGCTTGGTGAAGAGCTATACAATAATTCATTAAAATGGTAGGGTGTGATTTGAGAGACATTTGGCAGGTATTTTCAGCAGACTAAGTAACCATGTAGAGGTTCCCTTGCTGGTTGATATCTTATTAGAAGATATCTTGTTATTGAAAATAGATATCAGGTGTTTGGAACAGACTATGTTAAAGAAAAACAGACATGCCCCAGCTTATGTCTTTTTCGAATTTATGTTAATTTTTCCTAAGAAATTAACCGCAAAAATAAACCTCAACTTCAGCTGAATAATCCAACTTTATATTGCTCTCAGCAAACATATTAAAAAGCATAAGAATATATAAAAAAAAGTATCTAAAAACCAATACTGAGGAGGAATATCAAATACATGTGTAATACACGTGTAAATATATACAAACCATTTATTAAAACAGATATAAGCTTATAAAGTTTTTAAAATATTTTTTCATGTTAAATAATTTTCTGAGTGACACATCTTTGAACCAGTTTAACATAAGCTGAGGTTATGCCCATACTTTCTTGTTGGTATTTATTTAATCTCAGATCACGCACAGTTGAGCAAACCTATAATTAAAACCAGTTTAGAAGTAAATAGGACTACGTTATCTATGTCCCTTCATTTTACATGATGGTAAGGTGAAATTTAAAGGAGATATGACTGTTATTTTTAGCAAAGTGAGTGCCTGCATAGCAATTGTGTTCAACTTCAATTCTAGTTCATAGTAATTTCAGAATACATCCTCTCATGGAGTTGAGGTATTCAATGGTTCCTTGTAGAAAGAATGGTTTCTTCAAGGCAGAACTAGTCTAGTCTAGGACAGATATATATTCTATATAACTCTTTATTCCTTATCTACTTATCTTCCCATTGTAGTGTGGCCATGTTGGAACACTTTCTTGGGGAGTTCGGGGATAACTGAACATACTGACCCTTTATGGATATCTATTTAATCCTTTTTCCTGACATCTCAGTATAAAACACACACACACACACACACACACACACATACACAATGGGCTTCTGCACAATTTTTACCAAATTTCGCTCACAAGCCAATGATCAATCTGAAGCTAATGTAGAAAACTCTTGGCCAAGATACTGTACAGTGAGATTGAACCTGCAACTAAATAGCTACAATAGAAACAGTACCTTACTCTTGTGTCTACAGCTAAAACCATGTTTTCCTTCTTTTTGGCTTAATTTCCAATTCATCTTGTATTGTGTAAATATTCTTTTGAATGTCCACAGTACTGCGTTATTAAGAGTGGCAAGTGTTGTGCTGCATGTCACGAGTGAAGTTGCTGTTGTTGTTTAACCCTGGGTCAGTTCTGATCAAACTGACCTATGATTAAAGAATTCCAGCCTTGACTATAAAATAAAAATAATGATAATAATAATAATAATAATAATAATAATAATAATAATAATAATAATAAATGCCCTGATGCAATACCAGGCACTGGCTCCCATGGCTTTTGATCTTAACTAAATAAAAGTGTTATCATGTTTTCGTTTTGTCATGGTGTAAAAGATGGGCTACAGCAAATATTCTGCTCAGTACCACAGATTTGCTTGTCAGTTGCTTGACCTTAACCAGTTGAGCATGTCCTTTGGTGGCTGACAATATGCACATCTCTGATCATGAGTAGAAGTGGGGAAGCATCATATAGGAATTCTTGAGGGTTTGAATAATTCACCTCTGGAAACATGACTGTTTCGTTCAACATCCTTAAACAACCCTTATTCAGGGACCTTTTGAGCTGGATGGGCTACTCAACCTGAAGAAAATTCTAACTGGGCTCCCCTTGCAAGGTCATGTGCTGTTTATCTTGATATGAAGTCACCATGTCGTGTACATATGGTTGTGATGCATGTGCCTGGTGTATCTTTATCAGATGGGTTGTCATGATGGGTATATTGGGCTTCATATATTTGTACCCCAATGTCACTTTGCTGGCATGTGTTGCTCTCTCACTCAATAATAATAATAATAATGAACCTATAATATACAGTGTTCAGATGCAGTGCAACTCATCAGAAAGAGTAACAAAAAACTGCATCAACAATACATAGAATATGCACAGGAAATGAACAGTGACTAAGTCCACAAAAAACCCCAAAAACTGGGGGTGGGGAGCATCAGGTGTACTGTTGGCGAATTTTAGGAAGTATGGAAGTTTCTAAGGATATAGTGTCTCAACGGCTAACAACTGATGCAGATAGTTTATTCCATGCTTCAGCGATTCTGAGCATGAAAAAATGCTTGCGAAAGTAAAGGGTGCTGTGTTGTTTTTTGATTTCGTAACCATGTCCACGAATGTTTGACATACAGAATTCAGAACGGTGCTCAGGACTACCTTATCAAATGTGTCTGTCCATTTTGAAGATGGTAGGATGTTGTATGTGAAGAATTTGGCTGCTATTTCTAGCATGTAGAGCTATTACATTCAGGCTCACTCATTGACTCTGTGGTGTAGCTGTAAACTCGCTTGGTGCAGCTGATAATCTGCTCTTTGTGATGATAATTATTGTAGGATTATAGAAGTGGTAGAGACACTAATGGCAATTTTGATAGTGGTGTGATTATAGTGATGGTGGTGATGGTACTACTGATAGCAGTGCTGATAATCATAGGCTTATAGAGTTGGCAGAGGATTTATAACAGTGATAAGAGTTGTAGGATTATAGAAGTGGAAGTGGTGATAGTGGTGGTACTAATAGTAATGATGATAGTCGTAGGATTATAGAGATAGTGGCGGTGGTGGTGGTAGTGCTGATAGTTGTGGGATTTTAGAGTTGGCAGGGGTACTAATAATTTATGATAATTGTAGAATGAGAGAGGTGGGGGTGTGGTGCTGGTGGTGATTGTGGTGGTACTAATAGTAATGATGATAGTCGTAGGATTATAGGGGTAGTGGCAGTGGTGGTGGTGGTGGTGGTGGTGGTGGTGGTGGTGGTACTGATAGTAGTGCTGATAGTTGTGGGATTAAAGAGTTGGCAGGGGTACTAATAATTTATGATAATTGTAGAATGAGAGAAGTGGGGGTGTGGTGTTGGTGGTGATTGTGGTGGTACTAACAGAAGTGATGATAGTCACAGAATTATAGAGGTGGTGGTGGTGATGGTGCTGGTGCTGGTACTGATAGTGATACTATTGATAATTATACTTATAGCTGTGGGATTATAGAGTTGGCAGAGGTACTAGTAACAATGATGAGAGTTGTAGGATTATAGAGATAGTGGTGGTACTAATAGTAATGATGACAGTTGCCGAATTATAGAGATGGTGGTGGTGGCATTGGAACTTATAGTAGTGATAATAGATGTGGGATTATAGAGGTGGCAGTGGTGGTGATAGTGGGGGGGGGGTACTAATAACAATAATTGCAATTGTAAGATTACAGAAGTGGTGGTTGTGGTACTAACAGCAGTGATGTTAGTTGTAATGATTGCAATCGAAGAAAATTTTAAGTAACGTTTGGCAGATCTGTGTATGAGTGAATGTGTGAGTTTACACGTATGGTGGTGTGTGAGTGAAAGTGTGTGTTGGTGTGTGAGTGAAAGTGTGTGTCGGTGTGTGAGTGAAAGTGTGTGTCGGTGTGTGAGTGAAAGTGTGCGTTGGTGTGTGATTGAATGTGTGTGTGTTGGCGTGTGAGTGAACATGTATGTTGGTATGTGAGTGAATGCATGTGTTGTGTAAGTGAAAGCTTACTTCTTTTCTCATTTGTGTTTATAAGCATATGCATGCAGTATATAGATACGCACACACACACACACACACACATACACAAACACACATACACATGCCTACGCACACACACACACACACACACACACACACACACACACACACACACATGCTCATTTATATATCCAATGAAATGTGCAATTGTATCGCTAGCGATATCTTCTCCATTTCTGGCATTGTCCATCTCACAGAGATGATTGGTTTATCCTAAATAAATAAGATAACGAAAAGATAACGGAAAACAAACAATTTTTGAAAAAAAAAAGTAGATAAAATGCTAAAATGAATAAATGAATAAATGGAATAAAAATTCTTAATTACATTAGTATTGGTTTACAATTGATTAATGAATTAAATATGATCCTTGAATGAACCTTGCAGAGAGATATATTAGCAAGGCATCAGTCCGTTTAGTACTGGTTGCAAGCAACTCTACAGTTGGTCTTAGTTAAGAAACCATGAATTTTAATAGAACTTTATCAATCTATTTGCATGGCTCCAAAGCAGCTAATGCAGAAACCATATATTTTATTATTGTGAAATTAACTTCTGAAGCATGACTACAAACATTTTTGGAAATCTTTCATGATACTACTAAATTCTGGGTTTAGTTTGTTTAAAAGATATAACGAAGTAAAATCTTGAGTACATTAAAAAAGCAATAAATGTAGTTATGAGTTTGTTAAAGAAAAAGGAAAAAGAGAAAAACATCAAAAATGATTAAAAGAAAAGTTAAAGACTGTTTTAAGTTTTGTTGGTTTTAAAACACTTTACTTTGAATTAATTTAAAAAAAAAAAAAAGAATTCTTCCTCTCTATACTAGCATAGTTCAGTTAAGTCATTCTAGCACAATCGTGTTACCAAATATTGTTTTTGGTTTTTTTATATTTTTGACAGTAAAGTCTGCAGAATTTCCTTTTGTTGCTTCTTTTTATATCATGCTCATCTGAGTTGTCATTGTCTGGTGTTGCCGCCAGTTCCACCTCTTCCAACACTACCATCACCACCACCAATACCACCATCACCACCACTGTCACTGCCGCTGCCTCCAACACCATTACCAGCATCATCATTTTAGTATTCACTTTTTCATGCTTGCATGGGTCAGATGGAATTCAAAGAGGCAGATTTTCTATGGTTAAATGCCCTTATTGTCAATCCTTACTGTGCTCCATCTCCACAGAAGATTGGAAAAGAACGACCACCACTTTGTGTGATGGTGACACTCATTTACAGTTATCATGTGATGTCAAGAAAAGGAGAAACAGATGAATAGCCAAACAGACACACAAAGACACTACAGGTTTCTTCCAGTTCCGTGTACTCAATGCACTCACAAGTCTTTGTTTGATTTGAGAGGCTATAGCAGAAGACACATGCCCAAGGTACAATACAGTGGGACTGAACTCAGAACCATGTGACTGGGAAGCAAACCTCTTAACCATACAGCCCAAAACTAAAAGGAAATATTCAGTACCATTTTCAAAGCAAGAAGTTTATGCTCTTCTTATGTGCTGCTCATATTCTTCCAATTATGTTGTTGTTTTAGTCCAAGGTCAGCTCGGACTGACCAGACCTATGATCAAAAGTGTTTTGGCTATGACCATTCCACCATTTTCTTTTCTTTCTTTTTTTTTCTTTTTTTTTTTTTTCAGTCTCAGGTTATGGATATAGCTACATTATCTCACAAATCCTTACTTCTTTTTGTAATGTATAATTAAAAAGAAAGTTGGCTGCTATTTCTAATAGATCAAGTAACTGTATAGAGCAGTGTTTCTCAACCATTTTTTGTCTGTGGACCCCTTTGATTCTTATTTTATTCAGATGGACCCTAATAGCCATTTGATGTTTCAAAGAATCCTTTTATATTTTTAGAATTAAATATTATTAAGAAATTGTTTAAAAAAAATTGTTGAAATATTTTGTGTATTGTAGACGTAAAACCAATTCATTGCACATAAATTTTAACAAGAAAATCTTTATGGAGCCCCATGGGTCGTATGGAGCCCCAAGGGTCGTATGGAGCCCCAAGGGTAAGAACCACTGGTATAGAGATTTCCTCATTGATTTGATTCCTCCATCATTTATCATTACCTTGAAGAGCTTGCAACCCCCACCCCTCCTGCTTCCTCCAAACCAAACCAAGATAATATTGGAATACTGATGCAAATAATGAGCCTTTCATTATAGACATAGATACTTTAGGAGGATTAACATATACCACAAAGTACTTAAAATACATTTATTTATTCACACACTAATTTGGGTTAAGTATAGCATTAGATCTATCTTTTCCTACATCAGTTACAGGAATTAAATAGGGCTGATGCTTAACTTGGTATTTCTGTAGAATTTGAGCAGATGTGAGATTAAATCTCACATTTGAATATAGTGGAGGTTGCTAATCTATTACAGATGACTTTCCCAGAAAGTATAAGACTGCTAACAAGGTGAACTGCTGAAAGTAGATTTAAATGATTGAGTCAAAAGTAGAATGAAGTGCTTGCAGTAGAATTTGAACTCACAGCTAGCGAATGTACAGCCTGGTGCTTCACTCCTTCAGCTGTTTTGTATCTGTATAGTCATTGGTGTTTTCAGATAGTAAAGGCTGTAACCGAGGTTTCTGAAACCTTGGGGTTATTTGTTAGCAATTTTTACAAGTCTTTGTCAGTCTAGTACTTATTCTATTAGTCTCTTTTGCTGAACTGCTAAATGACAGGGATGTAAACACACCAACATCAGGGAGACAAACACAGACACAAATAACAAACACACACATACATATATACACATATGATGCAGACTGTGGGGAGGGAGATCATGCATCTTTTTTTATCAAATATTTGGCACATTGTACACCAATTCAGGCAACACATTATATATACGACGGGTTTCTTTCAGTTTCTATCTACCAAATCCACTCTCAAGGCTTTGGTTGACCCGAAGCTATAGTAGAAAACACTCACCCAAGGTGCCACACAGTGGGACTGAACCCAGAACCATGTTGTTGGGAAGCAAGCTTCTTACCACACAGCCACTCATATATATATATATATATATATATATATATATATATATATATATATATATATATTTTCACTAATTTCTTAATCATGATTAGTAAAAATGAAATCAGCTGACTACATAAATATTCTATTGTATTAAAGAATATATACATTCTGTGCATTTTCCTCCTTATATTTTTTACTACAACTCACCATGTGGGGGGAAAAAATCTTGCAAACAAAACTTTTCACTATATATATATATATATATATTGTTCAAAACAGTGATTTGGATTCCATGCTACTTCAAGTTTTGAAGCCCCTAGTGGATCCTCTCTTCAGGCCGGTCAGAATTCTGACCAGCCTGATGGTATTTATATACACTATAGATACATGTATATATAATATAAATGCATGTAACTCCCAATGTGCTGAGTGCCCTTTCTTTTGTCAAAGGATGGAAGATACAAGAATGTTTATTAACCACCACAATTGTTTCAAACTATCTAGCATTGATCCCTCATGGGTGGGATATTTAGCAACTGGTTTAGGAGTATCTGTCAGTGTAGATGTGTCTCTTCAGGCGATTACAAGATGTATCTCATTAAAATAACAACTGTTCCGCAAGATATCTTCCCAGTTTGTGTATAGAAAAGCATCAAATTAAAGGATACAACATCATTTTTATAGAAGATCAATAATGAATAACAGATGCAAAAAGAAACGAATACAGAATATATACACACACAACATAAATGGACTAATTGATTTAGAAAAGATAATGTTCCAAACTAACATAAAGATCTAATAATGAAATATATAAAAAAGAAAAACATCCTTAATACTCAAGGTCAAACATAAACATAGTCATATCTTTAATATATGTTAGAAAGAAAAGCTTTTCTCACTCTAAACACACACACACACACACACACATTGTCTCATTGCTACAAACTGGATGTTTGGATCCATCTGTTCTGTATTATTACCAAATGAAATTTTTTCATCCTGATCTCTTCTAAGCCACCCTAATTATAAACAGGTCCCATAGGGTTAAAAGTATCTTTTTTTTCTCCCTTTTTCTTCTTCTTTCAGAATTTGAAGAACACATTGCCAGTGAGCAATGCCGACCGTTTCTCAAGCAAATCGATACAATATAAAACAACAACAACCACAACAACAAAGAAAACAGCAAGTACAGATGTTTTTGTCAGTTTATATCATATTTGTTAGTTCAATAAAATTCAATAATAAATAAATGGCTGTTGGCTATTATCATGTCCTGATCAGATAACTTCAACAAATATGGTGAAGTTTCTATGAAATTTTGAAGACAAACACTACATTTTAACTCAATCTATTGAACTGAGAAATCAATATCAGTCCCAGTTAATAATCAGATGCAAAGCATTCATTACATACAAGTATGAATAAAAATGTTATCTTCATCGCCGCCGCTGCCACCACCACCACCACCACCACCACCATTATTATTTTACTAAGAATACATCAACTGTACAGAAGTGTCACAGACCTACGTCTTCCCCCCCCCCCCTTAATGCTCATTTGTAGTTGTTGTTATTGTTGTTCAGCTTGTTGTTATTGTTATTGTTCAACTGCAGGTCAGTACTGATTGATGAAAGATGATCCAGCAGTGTTTTGTCTCTTCCTTTGTATGCTTTAGTCTTCATTGTTCAATGTGTCATGCTTTTTGAAGACAGTAGAACATGTTTTGAAGGAATCTGGCTGCTGTTCAGTCACATGACAACCTGGAAGCTCCCTTGTTAGTCTGTTGACATTGTTGTTTGGTCTCTGATTAAGCAGGCCTGTAGTCAAAAGCGTTCCAGTTTCAACCTTCCTGTCTTTTATTAAGACACAAAATATCTAGGACTACATTATCCAATGTGTACTTAGAAAAAAAAATATATATATATATAGGCGTAGGAATGGCTGTGTGGTAAGTAGCTTGCTTACTAACCACATGGTTCCGGGTTCAGGCCCACTATGTGGCACCTTGGGCAAGTGTCTTCTACTATAGCCTCGGGCCGACCAAAGCCTTGTGAGTGGATTTGGTAGACAGAAACTGAAAGAAGCCTGTCGTATATATGTATATATATATATATATATATTTGTATGTATGTATGTGTATTTGTGTGTCTGTGTTTGTCCCCCCCCCCCCCCAACATTGCTTGACAACCGATGCTGGTGTGTTTACGTCCCGTAACTTAGTGGTTTGGCAAAAAAAGAGACCGAAAAAATAAGTACTAGGCTTACAAAGAATAAGTACTGGGATCAATCTGTTTGTCTTAAACCCTTCAAAGTGGTGCTCTAGAAGAAATGTAGTCTGATGACTGACACAAATAAAAGAAAGACTGCAATCTGAGGTAATTTGACTGCTATTTCTAGATGTTTGAATGACTACATGGAGTGGATATAATTGACATGAAGGCTACATGTGAATTAAGTTTTGCTTGACAGATAAGTTCTGAAGGGACAGCATCCAGGACCTTTTCAAAGCATCCAAAACTCATTGGAGAAACTACAATTCATAGGTTGCTACAGAACCACCATGTATTTCCAGTAAGTGCCCTGGTTGGCAGTGAGTGGCTACAGCTGGGCATTCCAACAAACCAAACAGTCTTTTGAAGAGTTACTGACCACGACCAGCTTTTTGTCATGTCTAACTGGAGGGATCTGTCGGAACACTACATTTATCTCTATTCTCTATCAAACAGTTATGTTGCTAGAACAAGCAGTGTATCAAGATACTGAATTAGCTTCAGACCAGGGGAACGCAGCAGAATGGACTCTGCTAAAGGGTAGATAATAACAAGAGAATGAACTTAACTTATATGTACTCCAGAGAACTTGGATCTATCAGGGGTTTTTTTTATTGGTGAGTTATCTATCATAAAACTTCATTTGGTTTGACTGACAAAATTTAGCTTTAAATATCTAGATTAAAAAAAAAAAAAAACTTCAAGATAAATATCTTCTTTCAGGAGCCATCTATTAGGCTTCTATGTGATCATTCAAGCTATTAAAAATAGCAACCAAATCTTCCTCAAATTACAACAACTATCATGGAAAGGGATAGACACATTATATGATGAGGTCGTAGATACAGGCTGTCTCAGTGAAAGTTGGCCTTGCTGGAATGCTTTCCATCATAGTTCTGTTCAGGGAAGGCTAACCTTATACTCAGCAACATCATCATTTGTATATTATGAAAAGTAGTGTTGTTGTTGAAGTTGTTTAGCCCCAGGTCAGCCATGGTTAAGCAAATCTATGATCAAAAGCAATTCAGCCATGACTATGCTTTCTCATTTAGGATCACAACAATTCAATGTGACTTTTCCTTTTTTAAACATTGGTGTGTGACTTGACAGAGATTTCTCAGCTATTTCCAGCAGATTAAGCAGCTGTTGTAGACACTTCCTCATTCATTGTTAAAGAGTTCCTTTTGTTCTGGACTGACCATGCATCTACAGCTATATGTGCAGGCTGGGCAATGTTTATTTTGTGGAAGACTAGCAGTTGTTCCTCCCTGCACATCTCCTTTCTCCAAGCCATCAGTGTGGTCCAAGGATAAAAACAACAAGTGCTGCTGCCACCAACATCGTCATCATCATCATTTAAAGTCTGCTTTCCCATGCTTGTTAAGGCAAATTTTCAGCTCTTCCTATTGCCAACTCTCACTTGTTTACAAGCAAGATATTTTAGCCATAGCTTGACATTCCTTTCTCAGAAGACCAGAAACAAATAATTTCACTTCTATGATACTGCTGTTCATTTATAGCCATCACCTGATGTCTAGACAAGGGTACAACAAAACATCTCAAAGATTGAATCACCCCAGAGGGCAGTCACCAAACAAATTGAAGGCATGACTGATCTTGATTACTGGGACCACCTTAAAGCCTTGAAGCTCTATTCTCTCCAGCGCCGCCGTGAGCGGTACATCATTTGTACGATGTGGAAAATATACCGCCAGCATTGCCCAAACGACCTGAACATTAGTTTCAAGGTTCATCCAAGGCTGGGACCATGAGCCATATGTCCCCTGCCCAATTCAGAATCACAACGTATAGGTACACTGCGGCATAATTTCTTTTCCTCAACAGGCCCTGCCCTGTTTAACATTGTACTGAAACAAATAAAAGAGGAAACAGATCCTATCAGCTTTAAACAGAGTCTAGACAGCTTTCTTCAAAAAGTACCAGACAAGCCACCCATACCTGGATACAACTCACTCAATAAGAACTTACTACTTGAATGGACCACAGACAAAACTTGACTGTAAAAAGTATTTAGACAATCCTATCAGGTGGTGCTATTAAGTTAGATATGGCCTGGACCAATCTTTGGTCGAAACATATCTAAGTTTATATATTTGATGGCCTTTTTTTATATTTCCACTTACCAAACATACTGACAAGGCTTTGGTTAGCCAGGGGCCATAACAGAAGAAACTGTATCAAAGTGCCAAACAGTGGGACTGAACCCGAGGCCACATAAGAAGCAAGCTTCTCAACCACACAACTACACTTGCACCTATTATCTGTGTTAATGTGTGTAATTTGAGTTAATGGTTTATTAGGCCATTAATAATAGCCTAAAGGCTTTTGCTAATGGCCAACCAGCTTGGCACCAGTAGAATCACAGGTGTTACTGTCAGAATACAAAGAGTTAGTAGAGATACCACAAGGCATCACATCAAATATTCTAGCAGTCCTGCCAATTCAATGCCTTGGATTTATCTTTATTTCTTATCTGATACTTGTTTCACTCACTGGACTGTGGTCATGCTGGGGTACTGCCTCAAACAAATTAACCCCAGTATCTACTTTTTTAAGCTCGACACATATTCTATTGGTCTATTTTGCCAAACCATTGAGTTACAGAATATAAACAAACACTGGTTATCAAGCAGTGGACAGGCACATATATCATCATCATTATTAAACATCTCTCTCTCTCTCTCTTTCACTTTCACTCTCTCTCTCTCTCTCTCTCTCTCTCTCTCTCTCTCTCTATATATATATATATATATATATATATACAATCTGTATCACGTCCTCACGTTGTTGTTTTTTTGTCTGTTTTCCTTTTTTGAACTTATATATATATATTAATTGAAGTGTACAGTACTATATATCCATTACAGCTGATCTTACCAATTGGTTTTGCACTAAGGGTTCAATCCTGTGCTCTTCAGAAATGGCAGTTATTGAATGAAATATGGTGACTCTTCTTTTATGACTGAGTAGAGCACACTGCTAAGGATAGCAGCTATAAAGCACAAGATGCAGAGTTGTGACATTTCATTCCATAAATGCCATCTCTGAAGAGCACAGGGATACATAATCAGGCTGTTATCTAACACTCCATTGGACCCCTAGTGCAAAACCAACTGGTAAGACCAGCCATTATGGATATATATATATATATATATATATATATATATATATATATATGATGGGCTTCCACACAGTTTCTGTCAACCAAATGCACTCACTAAGCATTGGTTAGCCTAGAACTACAGTAGAAAATACTTGTCCAAGGTGCTGCACAGTTAAACTGAAGCTGAGACCATGTGGCTGCTAAGTGAGCTTCTTAACCACACAGCCATGACTTGGTGTATTTTTTTTATCAATCCTAAAAGGACAAAAGGCAAAGTTGACCTCGACAGAATTTGAACTTATAGTTCAACCCATGCCAGCATGGAAGATGGACAGTAAATGATGATGACAAAGATGAGTGCAGAGAGCTGGAACCTATTCTTTGATACATTTTAACCAATATTTTAACGAGTCTGCCAATTTGTTGCTTTGAAGAATATATTATTTGATTTAAAATGTGCAACATGATATATGAAGTGCAGGTAATTTATTTTTAAGACTTCTCTAAAGCTCGATGTCTTGATAATTTTTTTTTCTTAATCTCCACTTGGTGATTTGTACTTTAAATGTCTAAGAACAGAGTAATAATTACTCACGCTAGGTGAACAGCATCACAGAAAATCACTGATTAGTTTGATGTGACATATAAAAAAAAAACATACATGCGTGTATGAATATATTTATACATTTATACTTAATACAAGCATCCACGCCATTAAACACTGATACTGTATGGGAGGTTGTTAATTGTGGTGGTGTTTTAGCTGCTGCTTACTGGTCAGCTGAGTACAGCAGACTTTTGGTGACTGTGGACTGTCAGAATACAAAGAGTTGGTAGAGATACCACAAAGTATCACACCAAATATTCTAGTAATCCTACCAATTCAATACTTTGGATTTATCTTTATTTTTTATCTGATACTTGTTTCACTCACTGGACTGTGGTCATGCTGGGGCACTGCCTTGAAGGGTTTATTCAAACAAATTGACCTCAGTACCTGCTTTTTTAAGCTCAGCACATATTCTTTTGGTATATTTTGCCAAACCACTGAGTTACAGAATATAAACAAACTAACACTGGTTACCAAGCAGAAAGAAAGAAATCTTCTGTAAGCATGAAGAACTTGCAAATAAAATAGTATAATTCCAATCATCCTTTTACATATCTCTCTCTCTCTCCCTCTGCCACTCTCACACACAGTCATACACAGAACAGTATGCCACCATGATCATCATCACTGTCATCGTTTATCATCCATTTTCCATGCTGGCTTGGGTTTGTATAGCTGAGGTAACAATAATTCTGAGACCTCCTTCGGTCATGACTGACTATGGGATTGCACCTAGAAAGTTGATACCATATTTTTGAGCATACAAGTCAATGTAGCATGCAGTGCAGACATTCAAATGTCATTACTAGATCTCCAAATCCTGCTGCATTTCATTTGGAGTTTTTGGTCCTCCAAAATTCATCTTGTGTATAAGTCAACCTACCGTTTTTGGCTGTAAACTTTGGGCTGAAAACTTCATGTATGCTGGAAAAGAAGGCAGCTCTCTCTCTCTCTTTCTCCCTCCCCCTCTCTATCCACTCACATACACCCTCCCATATACACACATTATTCTAAGCCTTACTCTTTTACTCTTTTACTTGTATCAGTCATTTGACTGCGACCATGCTGGAGCACTGCCTTTAGTCGAGCAAATCGACCCCAGGACTTATTGTTTGGAAGCCTAGTACTTATTCTATTGGTCTCTTTTGCCGAACTGCTAAGTTACAGGGATGTGAACACATCACCATCGGTTGTCAAGCGATGTTGGGGAGACAAACACAGACACACAAACATATATATATACATACATATATATATGACGGGCTTCTTTCAGTTTCTGTCTACCAAATCCACTCACAAGGCTTTGGTTGGCCCAAGGCTATAGTAGAAGACACTTGCCCAAGGTGCCACGCAGTGGGAATGAACCCGGAACCATATGGTTGGTAAGCAAGCTACTTACCACACAGCCACTCCTGCGCCTATAACCTTGATGATATTTGTTTCAAATTTTGGCACAATACCAGCAATTTTAGGGGAGGAACAAAGTTGATTACATCAACGCCAGTCGTCAACTGGGACTTATTTTATTGACCCTGAAATAATGAAAGGTTGTCTTTGGCAGAATTTAAACTCAGAACGTAAACACAGACAAAACGAAGCTAAGCATTTTGCCTGGCATGCTAACGATTTTGCCAGCTCACTGCTTTAATACCTTGGTAATATTAATTATTCTCTCACAGAAGAAGAGAATAATTAATTGAAGTGCAGAATATGACTGGTCTTTGTTCCATTAAACTTAAATTTAAAAAAACAGAGTAGATGGCATTTGAACTCAGAATGTAAATGGCTGGAACTAAATTCTGCGAGGAATTTTGATCATATCCTTTCTCCTTGTGCAATATCTTACTGATCAGTCTTGAGTCAGTCATAGCTGAGTAAACTTATGATGAAAGACATTCCAGCCGTGACAATCATATCTTATTTCTCTGCTCAATGTACATCCATGACAACATTATCTGTGTCATTCCAACCCTTTTAATACCACACACACACACACACACAAGACCATGCATTTTGAAGGGTTCGTATCTAAATAAAATTCTGCATTGAAATCTTATTTAAAGAATTTTAGAGCTGCCAAATGAGTTCTTGGCAACTCCAATATTTCTTCTAATTATATTTTAGTGTTTGGCAAGTGACATGATTTGAGTTCATGTGTTGAAACTGTAACAATTCTATCATAGAAGAATCATTTTTGTCATTTAAGAACACCCCAAGATCTGTTATATTTATCCATATTTTGGGAAAAGCTAACTATGAGGTGTCAAGAAAAAATTTGTAGTTCTTCTGTGATCTGGTTGCTAATAAGTTATAGAAGTACAACAAAATGTTTTGACCTTTCATAATTTCATAATAGATAGTCCTCTTAAGAAATAAAAGCAAATGTAACAGTTCTCATGTTTTTTTTTAATAACTACAATAACTCCTCCATGATGTGATTAATTGCATAACTAATCAAGAGAAAGCTGATAAAAAAAAGAGATCATGGCTGTGCAATGTACTAATATATAAATAACATTATAGGTCTTTTACTAAACTACTCTTGGTTCTTTTGAAAATGATTTGAAACACTTAGACAAGCTATCTGTTACAAATATGGTAATGAAAGAATTAATGCACTTATTGTGATTTAAGAGAAATTTTGCTGTTATTTCTAGCAGGTCAAGAAACACATTAAAAGCTCTCTTGTTTGCTTAGCCCAGTGGTTCTCAGCCAGGGTCCATATGGTCACTGAGGGTTGATATAAGATTTTTGGGTCCATGTAACAAAATAGTAAATTGGGGATCCATAATAGTATTTTAAGGGCCCCTGAAAATATTTTGCTTTAGATGTATGTATTGGTATGTATAGTAAGAAACAGCTAGGTTTCTTTCTCTGACATTTTACTTAGTTCAACCAACACAAGCTAATGTGTGGAAAACAAATTAGGAATTTTGAAAACAGTTTCTACATCTAATGGCTATGGGGGGGGGGGGGGGTCTACCAGAATAAAATAGTAATCAAAAGAGTCCACTGACCAAAAATGGTTGAATGCAAAAATTATTGAATGTAGCTTATTTTATCCATAATGAAGTTTAGTATAAACACACTTGCCCCTTGCAGCAGCAACACACACACACATATTTATGGATCTTTTACTGTTTTCGATCATTGAACTGCTTCTTTTGGTCTTCTCATTTTATCAATTCCTATTTGTTAAACTGTTAAGTTGCAGTTTCCACATAAAGCAACATTACTTGATGCAACCATTTTACATCAGCAAACATAAACACATACATAAACATACAAACACACTTCTAGTGTCAGGCCACATTAAAAAAAAATCATCTACTAATGGTAATCGCGTAAACCATTGGTTCTTAACTGGGGTCCACATAGCCCTTAGGGGTTCATATAAGATTCTGTTGTTAAAATCTATGTGCAATAAATTGGTTATACTTCCACAATATACAAAATATTTTAACAATTTTTTTATGCATCATCATCATCATCATCACTTAACCCATTACCTCCCATAATTCTATTAACTGGAATTTTTTTATGAAACTTTGATTTCTAGCATAAAACAGCCTTAGAAACACGCTGGAATGATCAAAATAACATTTCAAAAGAACATTTTAAATACAATAAGCGAGATATTGGGTGAAAAATTAGCAAACCTCATTTGAATATCAGAGAAATATACCTAGTAGATATAGCAAAAAGGTTAGATATGTGTAAATATTGACAGTTAATTACGAAATTTGTAAGTTTTAAGTGATCTCATATGAGATCACTGGTAGGTAATGGGTTAATATCTGCATTCCATGATGGCATGAGTTGGATGGTTTGACAGGAGCTTGCCAAGCAGAAGACTGCACCAGACTTCTGTGTCTGTTTTGACACAGTCTTTACAGCTGGATGCCCTTCCTAACGACCAACCACCCTGTAGAGCGTAGTTGCTAATAATGTTTCACTGTAAAAATATCAGAGGATTTTTTAAACATCAAATGGCTATGGAAGTCCACAAGAGTGAAATAGGAATGAAAGGGATCTACAAGAGTAGTATAGGAATCGAAGGGGTTCACAGACAGAAAGTGGTTGAGAACCACTGGTGTAAACCATTATTACTTGTTTTGTGTTTGGGCAATTGGTGACTAAACTGGTAACACCACTCAAGGGTCTTAATATGGTTTGTAGACAATGGATAGACATCTTGAGAGAACAAAAAAAAAAACACAACAGAAGTCCACAAGGGTGGATGAGCTCGATAAAGAGTCGAGAGACGTCCATCAAATCTATAAATGGAGAGGTGGTAGTGGCAGGAGAATTAACTCATTAGCGTTTAATCTAGCTATATCTAGCCCAAATATTCTACCTGTTTTATATTCAGACCATCAAGCTCTGGCTTCTTACACCTACCCTACAATGTCATTCTAAAAATAAACAATCACATCATTGAAATCTTCAAGTTATGAGATAGTGCATGATTAGTTCAAAACAATGCAAATAAATAAGTATGAGATTTGACAAAGAAATCTGGACGCTAAAGGGTTAAATCTTGAGTCACGCACTTCTGACTCTCTTGTTAACCTCTACACCTGGTTGTCTCTCTCCCTTTCTCTCTCTCAGACATACTGGCCTTGCTACTTCTCCTCTGATCTAGAGAGAGACTCATGGCAGAAGCTCCTTGATAAGTGTCAGAATCCCCCAAGATGGTTTAAGTGGTTCCTTGCTAGGATTATCATTAATTCAACCCCCATAGTGGCAGGAATGGCAAACATGCATCATTACTTACCCTGTGTGTGCGTGTGTGTGTGAGAGAGAGAGAGAGAGGGTGGGGGGCTTCTGCATACATTTTTAACAAATATTTCACAAACCGTAATAATCCAATAAGACATTTGCTCAAGCTGTTAAGCAACCAGATTGAATTGAACCTTGAACCACATGACTGGAAAGCAAATTTCTTAACCATGCAGCCATGCCTGCACCATGCTATATATGAACATCTAATATTTTTTTTTACTATATCTCTTAACACATGACTACCATTCTATTAAACATGACTGGGAGTAGAGTAGAGGGGGCTTTTTAATACAACATCCATACAAATATCAAAGCAACACACAAAATTTACACTCATTCATACTCACTTATTCACATACATAAATATACTGACAGACGCAGTGTTGTTATTTTGGGGTCATAAATATAAATAATATAAATAATAGGCAAACAACCCCAATTTCTTTACTCCATTCATCTGTAATATCTATTGTGTGAATTTTTCCCCTTCTGTAATACTTTTCAACAATCCTCCTCAGCTAATAAATTAACTGACAAATACAAGCTCCCAAAATAAACAAATACATATTCACACACACACACACACACACACACACACACACACACACCATACATATATGCAGATACATAGCATCAACAATAGCTACAACAAGACAGTTACTCTGAAAAACAAATATGGTTTAGGCCAAATGAAATAAAAAGAATCGCATATATTTGTATGCCTGTGTGTGTCTGCATGTATATGTGTGTTTGTGTATAATGCATACATACATACATACATATTTGTATCTTCCAGAGATGAGAAATATTCTAAGCAGGATTTATTTCCTCTAATTCTAATGCATTAACAAAGAACTCAACCAAAATGATACCATAACAGTGAGATTGGTTACAACGTAGTATAAAGCTAGATTCACATATCTGTTTATACATGTGTGTGTGTGTGCACATACGTATGTATTTGTGTGTATGTGTTGACATGTATGTGTAATTATACATAAACTGTTAAAGGAAATCATGCTTTTATATCTTTACTAACCATGGCTTTACAATATATATCACACAACACACTACAAAACTATATAAGAAACCCATGAGTCAATAACATACACACGTGTATACATGCATGTGTGCATATATACACACATGTATGAATGTATGTGAGTGTATATATATATGTGTATATATATTATATCCTTCCAGTACTAAAGAAGATTAGTCATGGAAGCCATATTAGTCAGAAAATATACAAATATATTGCACAAGCTCAACAAACATATAAAGCAACAGCACCTTGATAACAAAATAACACCAACTGAGCCAACAGAGAAGCCTCAATGTCATCTCTCAACCTTCCAGAAATAGCAACCAAATCTCTTTCGAATCACACTCTGTTATTTCCAAAAGGGATAAGATATTTTTTTGTCTTCATAAAAATGATTATGACATCCGAGATAGGTTCAGGTATGGACATGTGGTTGAGAAGTTCATTTAACAACCACATGGTCTCTGGTTCAATTCAACAGTGCAGCATCTTCTATTCAAAATTTGGGTTGACACAACAGGGAGGTTCCAAGTTTAATCCTAGTGTGTGGCATGTTAGGCAAATGTCTTTAGTCAAAGTCTTGGGTTGATCCAAGCCTTGTGAGTGAAACTGGGTAGATGGAAACTATGTGGAAGCTTGTCAGATGGATTGTCCCAGTAAGTCAAAGGTATAGCTTTGTTACATGCTGTATCATGTTGATCACTTTGAGAGTTGCATTAAGAGTACATGTGTCTGGAATACTCAGTCATTTTATACATTAATTCAAGTAGATGATTTAGTTGATTGTAAAATAACTGAACACTCATCACCAAAGTTGATGGCGGATCCATCTGCGTGTGTGTGTGTGTGAGAGAGAGAGAGAGAGAGAGAGAGAGAGAGAGAGAGAGAAGAGAGAGAGAGAGAGAGAGAGAGAGAGAGAGAGAGAGAGAGAGAGAAAGAGAGAAAGGGACTTTTATGAATGAATGTTGGTGCAGGATATAAACTTCAGTGAGAAAATTGAAAAACAGGCTTTACAGATAAAGCCCTTCAAGATACTTGTTCTGCATTTACTCAGTCACTCCCTTATCACCCTCACCATCAGAAATAAAGTGAGTTAGTGATTGGCCAATTTAAAACCTATAACAAATGACATAATTGTTCACTGTTTGTGATAAATAATATAAAAATATTATAAACATATAAATACACCTCCTGAAATAAAAGCAGAATAGTCATGGTTGGAATGCCTCTGATCACAGAACACCTCATTCAGTGCTGACCTAGGGCTAAACAACAACAACAACAAGGACGGAAGAGTTTCTAAGCAATTGGTTGCCCAACCTACAAGAAGTAGCAACCAAATCTTCTAATCACACACCACAACCTTAAAAAAAACCCGGCGATATTAGATGATGTAGAGTAGTAGATACACTACAAGATGGTATCAAAAAGTTCCTGGACTAGTTCTGCAGCGTGCCAACAGATGGTAGCACACAGTTGCGTGCACAGTGAGAGCTAGCAGTGACCTTCATGAAACAGTGTGCTAAGTGACATCACTGTGTTTACTTCACAAGTTGTGAAATTTGTATTTTTACGATCATGTGTATGTTTGTAGTCTGCGATTTTGTCATGGACAGGAAGTTGGGGCAAAGAGCCAACATGAAGCTTTGCATTAAACTTGGGAAGTCTACTACAGGGACATTGAGCACATTTTGGCAAGTTTACAGTGATGAGGCAATGGGTCATATACAATGTTTCAAGTGGCAAGGGGTGCTTCAAAAGTGGAAGAACATCTCTCGAAGATGAGGAGGGATCTGGAAGACCTACTGTGAGTGTTACCCTTGTAAATGTGCTATTGTGCATCCGGATTTCATCCCCCAAGGTCAGACTATCAATTGAGAATTCTACTGTAATGTTTTGCAGCATTTGAAGGAGGACATTCAGCAAAAACGGCTGGATCTGTGGAGCACAAAGAACTGGACTCTTCACCACAACAAAGCACTCTGTCACTAAGCTCTCCTCCTCACTCATGAGTTTCTCATCAAAAACAACATGGTATCACTTCTGCACCTGCCCTATTTACCAAATTTGGCACCTGCAGATTTCCATCACTTCCCCAAGATGAAGATGCAATACAACGGTCACCATTTTAACACTGTTGTCGAGATCCAGAGCGTATCACTGAAGGTCCTCAACTCACTTACAAAAAATGACTTCCAGGCTGGATTCCAAAAGTGGCAGGAACGTTGGGACCAGTGTATTGCTGTGTAAGGTGACGATTTTAAAAGAGATGATGTTAAAACTCAGGTAAATATGTTATTTTTTATTAAACATAAATAGTCCAGGAACCTTTTGATACCACCTCGTAAAGAAAGCAAGACTTGATGGTCATGAATGGAATATCTTTGGTCGTTAGTTCTGCTCAATTAGAAATGATCTGTAGCTAACTACCACTGTCACCATCACCACCACCACCACCACTGACAAGAAGGATAATTATCACCATACCCAAATAAT
>NW_028315463.1:0-7500 GCF_046866305.1 Octopus bimaculoides
CCGATCGGTATCCTCCTCCTCCTCCTCTTCCTCGCCTACGCCAAGCACTCCGACCGGAAGGGATGTCCTCGCCTCTCCTTTCTGCTGACGGTCGGACCCGCTTAACCCGCCGCTCGATTGATTCTACACGGCCGGCGCGTCCACGATTCTTCCGCCGACCACCCGCCCGCCGCCTCGTAACGAGCCCCTCGCCCTCGCTGACGCCGTCGTTCCGCGCCCCGCGCCGCGTCAGATTCGCTCGCTCGTTCGCCCGCCGACAGCCGCCTGCCCGCCTGTTCGTGCTGTCACCATCGACCGATCGGTATCCTCCTCCTCCTCTTCCACGCCTACGCCAAGCACTCCGACCGGAAGGGATGTCCTCGCCTCTCCTTTCTGCTGACGGTCGGACCCGCTTAACCCGCCGCTCGATTGATTCTACACGGCCGGCGCGTCCACGATTCTTCCGCCGACCACCCGCCCGCCGCCTCGTAACGAGCCCCTCGCCCTCGACTGACGCCGTCGTTCCGCGCCCCGCGCCGCGTCAGATTCGCTCGTTCGCCCGCCGACAGCCGCCTGCCCGCCTGTTCGTGCTGTCACCATCGACCGATCGGTATCCTCCTCCTCCTCCTCTTCCTCGCCTACGCCAAGCACTCCGACCGGAAGGGATGTCCTCGCCTCTCCTTTCTGCTGACGGTCGGACCCGCTTAACCCGCCGCTCGATTGATTCTACACGGCCGGCGCGTCCACGATTCTTCCGCCGAACCTCAATATCTCTCTCGCCATCCAGCCGGTTTCGTAAGCCGCGGCCGGGCCCCCTCGCAATCGTCGGCCCTCTAACAGTGCAGCCTCAGCCGAGCAACGAGCAAGTAGAAGCGGCGGCGGCGTCATCAGCGGTGAACGAAGCCCGCAAATCGTTTCCGCTGTCGTTATGCTTCCTTCTCGTTCTCTCTCTGGCAGCTGCCGACCGCGCAGTTTTCACCCAGCCTGCGTCCGCCCGAATACAGTGCGCTAGGCCGACGGTGCTGCACGCTTTGCGGCTCCACGAACATCAATATCTCTCTCGTCTTCCTTCCTGGCGTCGGCCGGCCAACATCGCCGTCGTCGCCGTCGCCTCCTCCTCGCCTTTCCGGCGCCATCCAGCCGGTTTCGTAAGCCGCGGCCGGGCCCCCTCGCAATCGTCGGCCCTCTAACAGTGCAGCCTCAGCCTCAGCCGAGCAACGAGCAAGTAGAAGCGGCGGCGTCATCAGCGGTGAACGAAGCCCGCAAGTCGTTATGCTTCCTTCTCGTTCTCTCTCTGGCAGCTGCCGACCGCGCAGTTTTCACCCAGCCTGCGTCCGCCCGAATACAGTGCGCTAGGCCGACGGTGCTGCACGCTTTGCGGCTCCACGAACATCAATATCTCTCTCGTCTTCCTTCCTGGCGTCGGCCGGCCAACATCGCCGTCGTCGCCGTCGCCTCCTCCTCGCCTTTCCGGCGCCATCCAGCCGGTTTCGTAAGCCGCGGCCGGGCCCCCTCGCAATCGTCGGCCCTCTAACAGTGCAGCCTCAGCCTCAGCCGAGCAACGAGCAAGTAGAAGCGGCGGCGTCATCAGCGGTGAACGAAGCCCGCAAGTCGTTATGCTTCCTTCTCGTTCTCTCTCTGGCAGCTGCCGACCGCGCAGTTTTCACCCAGCCTGCGTCCGCCCGAATACAGTGCGCTAGGCCGACGGTGCTGCACGCTTTGCGGCTCCACGAACATCAATATCTCTCTCGTCTTCCTTCCTGGCGTCGGCCGGCCAACATCGCCGTCGTCGTCGTCGTCGTCGCCTCCTCCTCGCCTTTCCGGCGCCATCCAGCCGGTTTCGTAAGCCGCGGCCGGGCCCCCTCGCAATCGTCGGCCCTCTAACAGTGCAGCCTCAGCCTCAGCCGAGCAACGAGCAAGTAGAAGCGGCGGCGTCATCAGCGGTGAACGAAGCCCGCAAGTCGTTATGCTTCCTTCTCGTTCTCTCTCTGGCAGCTGCCGACCGCGCAGTTTTCACCCAGCCTGCGTCCGCCCGAATACAGTGCGCTAGGCCGACGGTGCTGCACGCTTTGCGGCTCCACGAACATCAATATCTCTCTCGTCTTCCTTCCTGGCGTCGGCCGGCCAACATCGCCGTCGTCGTCGTCGTCGTCGCCTCCTCCTCGCCTTTCCGGCGCCATCCAGCCGGTTTCGTAAGCCGCGGCCGGGCCCCCTCGCAATCGTCGGCCCTCTAACAGTGCAGCCTCAGCCTCAGCCGAGCAACGAGCAAGTAGAAGCGGCGGCGTCATCAGCGGTGAACGAAGCCCGCAAGTCGTTATGCTTCCTTCTCGTTCTCTCTCTGGCAGCTGCCGACCGCGCAGTTTTCACCCAGCCTGCGTCCGCCCGAATACAGTGCGCTAGGCCGACGGTGCTGCACGCTTTGCGGCTCCACGAACATCAATATCTCTCTCGTCTTCCTTCCTGGCGTCGGCCGGCCAACATCGCCGTCGTCGTCGTCGTCGTCGCCTCCTCCTCGCCTTTCCGGCGCCATCCAGCCGGTTTCGTAAGCCGCGGCCGGGCCCCCTCGCAATCGTCGGCCCTCTAACAGTGCAGCCTCAGCCGAGCAACGAGCAACGAGCAAGTAGAAGCGGCGGCGTCATCAGCGGTGAACGAAGCCCGCAAGTCGTTATGCTTCCTTCTCGTTCTCTCTCTGGCAGCTGCCGACCGCGCAGTTTTCACCCAGCCTGCGTCCGCCCGAATACAGTGCGCTAGGCCGACGGTGCTGCACGCTTTGCGGCTCCACGAACATCAATATCTCTCTCGTCTTCCTTCCTGGCGTCGGCCGGCCAACATCGCCGTCGTCGTCGTCGCCTCCTCCTCGCCTTTCCGGCGCCATCCAGCCGGTTTCGTAAGCCGCGGCCGGGCCCCCTCGCAATCGTCGGCCCTCTAACAGTGCAGCCTCAGCCTCAGCCGAGCAACGAGCAAGTAGAAGCGGCGGCGTCATCAGCGGTGAACGAAGCCCGCAAGTCGTTATGCTTCCTTCTCGTTCTCTCTCTGGCAGCTGCCGACCGCGCAGTTTTCACCCAGCCTGCGTCCGCCCGAATACAGTGCGCTAGGCCGACGGTGCTGCACGCTTTGCGGCTCCACGAACATCAATATCTCTCTCGTCTTCCTTCCTGGCGTCGGCCGGCCAACATCGCCGTCGTCGTCGTCGTCGTCGCCTCCTCCTCGCCTTTCCGGCGCCATCCAGCCGGTTTCGTAAGCCGCGGCCGGGCCCCCTCGCAATCGTCGGCCCTCTAACAGTGCAGCCTCAGCCTCAGCCGAGCAACGAGCAAGTAGAAGCGGCGGCGTCATCAGCGGTGAACGAAGCCCGCAAGTCGTTATGCTTCCTTCTCGTTCTCTCTCTGGCAGCTGCCGACCGCGCAGTTTTCACCCAGCCTGCGTCCGCCCGAATACAGTGCGCTAGGCCGACGGTGCTGCACGCTTTGCGGCTCCACGAACATCAATATCTCTCTCGTCTTCCTTCCTGGCGTCGGCCGGCCAACATCGCCGTCGTCGTCGTCGTCGTCGCCTCCTCCTCGCCTTTCCGGCGCCATCCAGCCGGTTTCGTAAGCCGCGGCCGGGCCCCCTCGCAATCGTCGGCCCTCTAACAGTGCAGCCTCAGCCTCAGCCGAGCAACGAGCAAGTAGAAGCGGCGGCGTCATCAGCGGTGAACGAAGCCCGCAAGTCGTTATGCTTCCTTCTCGTTCTCTCTCTGGCAGCTGCCGACCGCGCAGTTTTCACCCAGCCTGCGTCCGCCCGAATACAGTGCGCTAGGCCGACGGTGCTGCACGCTTTGCGGCTCCACGAACATCAATATCTCTCTCGTCTTCCTTCCTTTCCTCGCCTCTGCGTCGGCCAGCATCAGCAGTGCTGGTAGGCGTAGTAGTAGTAGTAGCAAATACCGAAACCCTGGACGGGGGATCACTCGGCTCGTCCGTCGATGAAGAGCGCGGCTATCCGCGTGAACTGATGCGAATTGCAGGACTCAGTGAACATCGACACCTCGAACGCACATTGCGGCCCCGGGATCCCATCGTCCCGGGGCCCCGTCCGGTCGAGAGGCGGTCACGACACGAAAAAGCCGTCCGCCGTTGCAGCAGCAGCAGCGGCGGGGAGTCGGGAGTCGCAGGAAAGGGCGCGCGCCGTGGAAGCGGGCGGGCAGCGTGAACAGCTCGCCTTTCGTTCTCGCTACTGCTTCTGCTTCCGGCACGACTAGCGAGCGCGCGCCGCTCGATCCTCCGTCTCCCGCAATGCCAGACCGTCATCGCTGCGACACCTGCCACGGAGCGGCCGACATGTGCAGTAGCAGCAGGGAACGCACCGTCCGCCGTTCGTGCGCACTCTTCTGCCTGCCGCCCTCGCCGTCGTTGCCTCCTCTTATTACTCCGTGGCGGCCGTTGCCGCCGCCGCCGCAGCCGTCTGCATCTTCGGTCGGTGTTCGCTCTGTGGATCTCGTTTGCGAGCGTTCGTGCAGGCCATCGAAGACGACGACGACGACGACGACGAATCGAATGCGGTTTGCCGCAGCGACGACTTTTTATTTTTTTCTAAGCTGCCCTCGACTCGGACGAGACTACCCGCCGAACTTAAGCATATCGCTAAGCGGAGGAAAAGAAACCAACCGGGATTCCCTAAGTAACGGCGAGTGAACCGGGAGAAGCCCAACGCCGAATCTCGTCGGCCGCGCCGGTCGTCGAGAGCTGTGGCGCAAGGGTCGTACACGGTCGATCGTTTCGCCCGGCTAGGTTCGGAGTCCCCTCGATCGGGGCTGCCCAGAGCGGGTGCCAGGCCCATTCGGAGCCGGCGGCGATCGGCGGTGTTTCTTTTCGGCCCGAGAGTCGGGTTGCTTGGGAACGCAGCCCAAAGCGGGTGGTAAGCTCCATCCAAGGCTAAATACGGGGACGAGTCCGATAGCCGACAAGTACCGCGAGGGAAAGTTGAAAAGAACTTTGGAGAGAGAGTTCAAGAGACCGTGAAACCGCCCAGGGGTAAACGGGTAGGACCGCTCACCGCGATCGCGAGGGGACTCAGTCCGCTGCCACTTTCACCCCCGCCTCCTAAGGCGCCGTCGTCGCCGACGAACGCGTCGGTGGCGGCCGCTCGTTTCCGCGGGCGGTCGTCTGCCGCCTCGTCGGCGCTCGATTTCCGTGGCGCCGGCATCGGACGCACTTCCCCTCCGATCCGTCGTCGCGACCCGTTCCCGTCGGGCCGGTAGGCGCGCGGCGTCCGCAGGTCGCAGACGAGCGCCTCGGCGTCCGGAACCCGTTCACGCGGGGACCGACCGGCGTCGGGATCCACGCGCTTCTCTCGACCGGGCCCGTCGCTCCACGAAAGCGCTGGCACGGCTAACCGACGGAGACGGGCTAACGCACCTCGCCCTCAGCACTCACGACGCAGCGAGTCGCGAAAGCGACGCGGCCGCCCGCCTGCTCCTTCTTCTTCTACTACTTCTTCTACTTGCTCCTCGTCTTTGCGCGTGGTGCTACAGCAGCAGGAGCGGTGGTTGTTGGAGGAGTCGGCGGGATCGCCCGAAAAGCCGCCCGCTGCTGCCGGTCAGCGACGAGCATCGGCAACCTACCCGACCCGTCTTGAAACACGGACCGAGGAGTCCCAGTCGACTGCGAGTCGTTGGAGCCTTTCACTTTGCGAACTCCGACGGCACAGCGAAAGCGAGAACGTGACACGTCGCCGCTCGGGGGAAGGGAGTTGGGCCGCTGTCGCAGCAGCCGCCGCAGTTGCTGCCGCCGTCGTCTAATCTCGTCGGTTGCTGCAGCATCAGCGGTGGTGGTGGCGGCTGCTCGCTTCTTTTTTTGTAACACGCGGCGTTTCGAAGCATCGTTCCCGGGTCGGGCCCGCGCGTTCGCGCTCGAAAGCGCGCGTTCACGCTCCGACTCAGGTGTAGCAGGCGGCCGGGGACCCGAAAGATGGCGATCCACGCCCGGTCGGGACGAAGCCAGAGGAAACTCTGGTGGAAGTCCGAAGCGCCTCTGACGTGCAAATCGATCGTCGGAACCGGGTGTAGGGGCGAAAGACCAATCGAGCCGTCTAGTAGCTGGTTCCCTCCGAAGTTTCCCTCAGGATAGCTGGCGCCAGCAGGAGAACGACACGCAATTCCGTCCGGTAAAGCGAACGACTGGAGGCCCCGGGGACGTTGACGGCCTCGATCTACTCTCGAACTCGGAACGGGCGAAACGGGCCGCGCTACTCCTCTCCCGAACGGAGGCGGCCGTTTACGAATCGTTGGGAATAATGATAATTATTTTGCGCGTTTCTTGCGACGAATGCACGGTGCCAAGTGGGCCACTTTTGGTAAGCAGAACTGGTGATGTGGGATGAACCGAACGTCCGGCTAAGGTGCCCTACGCTTCGCCCATTAGATCCCCGAAAGGGTGTCGGTCGATATAGACAGCAGGACGGTGGCCACGGAAGTCGGAATCCGCTCAGGAGTGTGTAACAACTTACCTGCCGAATCGACCGGCCCCGAAAATGGATGGCGCTGGAGCGAGCGACCGATGCCGGACCGGCCGGGCGACAGGTTGCGCGATCGCCGGCGAGGCGACTTTCCGATGCCCGGTCGAGTAGGAGGGCGCCGCGGCGTGCATGGAAGCCGCGGGCGCGAGCCCGGGTGAAGCCGACCGCGGGTGCAGATCTCGGTGGTAGTAGCAAATATTCGAACGAGACCTTCGAAGACCGAAGTGGAGAAGGGTTCCGTGCCAACGGCGGTCGAGCACGGGTCAGTCGGTCCTAAGAAGCGGGCGAAAGCTTCCACGAAAGGCGCCGGATCCGTCACGAAAGCGGTTGTAGCAAATATAATAGCAGCAGCAGATGCGGCCGGCCTCGCATCGAAAGGGAATCGGGTTAATATTCCCGAACCCGAACTCGGAGAGTGCTCGTCCGGCGGTGGGAACGCGGCGCGCCGCTCTTAGCAGCGCGTTTGTCGTCGAGGCCGGCGGTCGGGCGAAGCAGCGGCAACGCAAGCGAGCCCGGAGACGTTGCCGGGAGCCCCGGGAAGAGTTCTCTCTTCTTCGTAAAGGACCGCGTCCGTGGAATCGGCTCGTCCGGAGATACGGATATGGTACCTGTAGAGCGCCGCGTCTCGGGCGGCGTCCGGTGCGCTCTCGGCGGCCCTGGAAAATCCGGGTCCGTAACGATTCGCAGCTCTCGAGTCGGTCCGTACCCACCATCCGCAGCAGGTCTCCAAGGTGTACAGCCTCTCGTCGATAGCGCCAATGTAGGTAAGGGAAGTCGGCAAAATGGATCCGTACCTTCGGAAGAAGGATTGGCTCCGAGGACCGGGTCGGTCGGGCCGTGTGTGTCGCTGCGCTCCCGCGCGGCGGTTGCTTCGCCGTTCGCTCGGCGTCGCGCTGCTGCAGCGGGCGCCGGAACACGTCTTCACGCGAAGCGGCGGATCGGTACGGGGCTGTAGCGTTGGCGTCGGACTCGGCATCTCGGGCGCCTTTCCGGCCGTCGTTTGCGCCGCCTTCGGTGGCGGCGGGCAAC
>NW_028315463.1:10000-39186 GCF_046866305.1 Octopus bimaculoides
GAGAGAGGAAGCGCGGCTGAATGGTTTGTCGTCGGCGAAAACGAAAGAAGGACGTAAAGGAAAAATAGCGATCGAGGCGACGAAGACGAAGACGAAGACGAACGGAAGAAAGGTAACGCAGATACGAGAGCGCACGGCACGGCACGGCCGCCGCCGCCGCCGCCGAGGCGAGCGAGTCGTCGGAGTACATTTCCTTAGGTCGCCGCTGGGGGCGAGTAGTAGAAAAAGAACGCTGCTAAGTGCGAGACCGGTGTCGGGGCGTGTGTCATCATCCATCGTCGAATTTCAGTAGAGGCGGATTTTCTCGTTGCTTTCTTTCTTTCTTTTTACTCTGAAGAGACGCGCACCAATACAACAAACCGGGAACCGTTTGCATCGAGCGAGACCGTGTGCCGGCCGCCGCCGCGTACTCGCTAAGCCGATCGAGAGCGGCGGATAGACGGGTCTGCCGGCGTGTTTCCGCCGGCGAACCTCAGGTTTCAATCGAAAGCGCTGTCGGACGGGAGTGTCTGTGTGTGCCACGCGGCGGACGAGAAAGAAGAAGCAGGCCGAGCGAGTCGTGGGGGCAGCGATTGGGAGCGAGAAAAGAGAATGCGGACGCCTCGGCGGCGGTCGGCCGCCGGCGCTATGAAGAGGCCGACGACGTGTCGGCTGCCATACGAGCCACGCGGCCGGTACCGTAACCGTGAGTTTGCAATCGAAAGCGCTGTCGGCCGGGAGTGTGTGTGTGTGTGTCTGTGTGTGTCACACTAAGGCGGCCTAGGCGGACGAGAAAGAAGAAGCAGGCCGAGCGAGAAGGAAGCGATTGTGAGCGAGCAAAGAGAATGCGGACGCCTCGGCGGCGGACGGCCGGAGCCGAACCGCCGGCACCGCGATGGAACAGCCGACGTGTCGTCTGCCATACGAGCCACGCGGCCGGTAGCGTACACGTGAGTTGGCGATCGAAAGCGCTGTCGGCCGAGAGTGTGTGTGTCTGTGTGTGTGTGTTACACGGCGGCCAAGGCGGACGAGAAAGAAGAAGAAGAAGAAGCGGCAGCGAGAGGGAAGCGATTGGCAGCGAGTAAAGAGAATGCGGACGCCTCGGCGGCGGACGGCCGCCGGCTTGATGGAAAGGCCGACGTGTAGGCGCTGCGATACGAGCCACGCGGCCGCTACCGTACCCGTGACGGGGCCCGATTCCCGATTCGCGAGTTTGCGGGTCGGGGCCCGGCGGAATAGTCAGGCTCTAGGTGACCCTCATACCCCAAGGGGGTCCAGACTACTATGTAGGGTAGTCGTCGATCGGACGGTCGTACCCTATGACCCGCACCCCGAACCGCAGCCGATTGAAAGGCAGACGGTCGGCCGGCGGCCGGCCGGCCGGGCGCCGCCGCGTACCCGCAGAGCCGATCGAAAGAGGCCGAATTGAGAGCGACGCCTCGGCGGCGGACAGCCGCCGCCGAACCGCCGGCACCGCGATGGTAAGGCCGACGTGTCGGCTGCGATACGAGCCACGCGGCCGGTACCGTACCCGTGAGTTTGCGATCGAAAGCGCTGTCGGCCGGGAGTGTGTGCGGCCTAGCCGGCGGCGGACTAGGCGGACGAGAAGGAAGCGATTGGGAGCGAGCAAAAAGAATGCGGACGCTTCGGCGGCGGACTGCCGCAGGCGAGATGGAAAGGCCGACGTGTCGGCTGCGATACGGGCCGCCAAGGCGGACGAGAAGGAAGAAGGAAGAAGATGAAGAAGCCGAAGCAGCGAGTCGTGGCGGCAGCGAGAAGGAAGCGATTGTGAGCGAGCAAAGAGAATGCGGACGCCTCGGCGGCGGACGGCCGCAGCCGAACCGCCGGTGCGATGGAAAGGCCTACGTATCGGCTGCCTTACGAGCCACGCGGCCGGTAGCGTACCCGTAAGTTGGCGATCGAAAGCGCTGTCGGCCGGGAGTGTGTGTGTGTGTCTGTGTGTGTGTGTTACACGGCGGCCAAGGCGGCCAAGGCGGACGAGAAAGAAGAAGAAGCAGAGGAGGAAGAAGCAGCAGCAAGCGGCAGCGAGAGGGAAGCGATTGGCAGCGAGTAAAGAGAATGCGGACGCCTCGGCGGCGGACGGCCGCAGCCGAACCGCCGGTGCGATGGAAAGGCCTACGTATCGGCTGCCTTACGAGCCACGCAGCCGGTAGCGTACCCGTGAGTTGGCGATCGAAAGCGCTGTCGGCCGAGAGTGTGTGTGTCTGTGTGTGTGTGTGTGTTACACGGCGGCCAAGGCGGACGAGAAAGAAGAAGAAGAAGAAGCGGCAGCGAGAGGGAAGCGATTGGCAGCGAGTAAAGAGAATGCGGACGCCTCGGCGGCGGACGGCCGCCGCCGAACCGCCGGCTTGATGGAAAGGCCGACGTGTCGGCGCTGCGATACGAGCCACGCGGCCGCTACCGTACCCGTGACGGGGCCCGATTCCCGATTCGCGAGTTTGCGGGTCGGGGCCCGGCGGAATAGTCAGGCTCTAGGTGACCCTCATACCCCAAGGGGGTCCAGACTACTATGTAGGGTAGTCGTCGATCGGACGGTCGTACCCTATGACCCGCACCCCGAACCGCAGCCGATTGAAAGGCAGACGGTCGGCCGGCGGCCGGCCGGCCGGGCGCCGCCGCGTACCCGCAGAGCCGATCGAAAGAGGCCGAATTGAGAGCGACGCCTCGGCGGCGGACAGCCGCCGCCGAACCGCCGGCACCGCGATGGTAAGGCCGACGTGTCGGCTGCGATACGAGCCACGCGGCCGGTACCGTACCCGTGAGTTTGCGATCGAAAGCGCTGTCGGCCGGGAGTGTGTGCGGCCTAGCCGGCGGCGGACTAGGCGGACGAGAAGGAAGCGATTGGGAGCGAGCAAAAAGAATGCGGACGCTTCGGCGGCGGACTGCCGCAGGCGAGATGGAAAGGCCGACGTGTCGGCTGCGATACGGGCCGCCAAGGCGGACGAGAAGGAAGAAGGAAGAAGATGAAGAAGCCGAAGCAGCGAGTCGTGGCGGCAGCGAGAAGGAAGCGATTGTGAGCGAGCAAAGAGAATGCGGACGCCTCGGCGGCGGACGGCCGCAGCCGAACCGCCGGTGCGATGGAAAGGCCTACGTATCGGCTGCCTTACGAGCCACGCGGCCGGTAGCGTACCCGTAAGTTGGCGATCGAAAGCGCTGTCGGCCGGGAGTGTGTGTGTGTGTCTGTGTGTGTGTGTTACACGGCGGCCAAGGCGGCCAAGGCGGACGAGAAAGAAGAAGAAGCAGAGGAGGAAGAAGCAGCAGCAAGCGGCAGCGAGAGGGAAGCGATTGGCAGCGAGTAAAGAGAATGCGGACGCCTCGGCGGCGGACGGCCGCAGCCGAACCGCCGGTGCGATGGAAAGGCCTACGTATCGGCTGCCTTACGAGCCACGCAGCCGGTAGCGTACCCGTGAGTTGGCGATCGAAAGCGCTGTCGGCCGAGAGTGTGTGTGTCTGTGTGTGTGTGTGTGTTACACGGCGGCCAAGGCGGACGAGAAAGAAGAAGAAGAAGAAGCGGCAGCGAGAGGGAAGCGATTGGCAGCGAGTAAAGAGAATGCGGACGCCTCGGCGGCGGACGGCCGCCGCCGAACCGCCGGCTTGATGGAAAGGCCGACGTGTCGGCGCTGCGATACGAGCCACGCGGCCGCTACCGTACCCGTGACGGGGCCCGATTCCCGATTCGCGAGTTTGCGGGTCGGGGCCCGGCGGAATAGTCAGGCTCTAGGTGACCCTCATACCCCAAGGGGGTCCAGACTACTATGTAGGGTAGTCGTCGATCGGACGGTCGTACCCTATGACCCGCACCCCGAACCGCAGCCGATTGAAAGGCAGACGGTCGGCCGGCGGCCGGCCGGCCGGGCGCCGCCGCGTACCCGCAGAGCCGATCGAAAGAGGCCGAATTGAGAGCGACGCCTCGGCGGCGGACAGCCGCCGCCGAACCGCCGGCACCGCGATGGTAAGGCCGACGTGTCGGCTGCGATACGAGCCACGCGGCCGGTACCGTACCCGTGAGTTTGCGATCGAAAGCGCTGTCGGCCGGGAGTGTGTGCGGCCTAGCCGGCGGCGGACTAGGCGGACGAGAAGGAAGCGATTGGGAGCGAGCAAAAAGAATGCGGACGCTTCGGCGGCGGACTGCCGCAGGCGAGATGGAAAGGCCGACGTGTCGGCTGCGATACGGGCCGCCAAGGCGGACGAGAAGGAAGAAGGAAGAAGATGAAGAAGCCGAAGCAGCAAGCAAGCAAGCAAGCCGAAGCAGCGAGTCGTGGCGGCAGCGAGAAGGAAGCGATTGTGAGCGAGCAAAGAGAATGCGGACGCCTCGGCGGCGGACGGCCGCAGCCGAACCGCCGGTGCGATGGAAAGGCCTACGTATCGGCTGCCTTACGAGCCACGCGGCCGGTAGCGTACCCGTAAGTTGGCGATCGAAAGCGCTGTCGGCCGGGAGTGTGTGTGTGTGTCTGTGTGTGTGTGTTACACGGCGGCCAAGGCGGCCAAGGCGGACGAGAAAGAAGAAGAAGCAGAGGAGGAAGAAGCAGCAGCGAGAGGGAAGCGATTGGCAGCGAGTAAAGAGAATGCGGACGCCTCGGCGGCGGACGGCCGCAGCCGAACCGCCGGTGCGATGGAAAGGCCTACGTATCGGCTGCCTTACGAGCCACGCAGCCGGTAGCGTACCCGTGAGTTGGCGATCGAAAGCGCTGTCGGCCGGGAGTGTGTGTGTGTGTCTGTGTGTGTGTGTTACACGGCGGCCAAGGCGGACGAGAAAGAAGAAGAAGCAGAGGAGGAAGAAGCAGCAGCAAGCGGCAGCGAGAGGGAAGCGATTGGCAGCGAGTAAAGAGAATGCGGACGCCTCGGCGGCGGACGGCCGCAGCCGAACCGCCGGTGCGATGGAAAGGCCTACGTATCGGCTGCCTTACGAGCCACGCGGCCGGTAGCGTACCCGTAAGTTGGCGATCGAAAGCGCTGTCGGCCGGGAGTGTGTGTGTGTGTCTGTGTGTGTGTGTTACACGGCGGCCAAGGCGGACGAGAAAGAAGAAGAAGCAGAGGAGGAAGAAGCAGCAGCAAGCGGCAGCGAGAGGGAAGCGATTGGCAGCGAGTAAAGAGAATGCGGACGCCTCGGCGGCGGACGGCCGCAGCCGAACCGCCGGTGCGATGGAAAGGCCTACGTATCGGCTGCCTTACGAGCCACGCAGCCGGTAGCGTACCCGTGAGTTGGCGATCGAAAGCGCTGTCGGCCGAGAGTGTGTGTGTCTGTGTGTGTGTGTGTGTTACACGGCGGCCAAGGCGGACGAGAAAGAAGAAGAAGAAGAAGCGGCAGCGAGAGGGAAGCGATTGGCAGCGAGTAAAGAGAATGCGGACGCCTCGGCGGCGGACGGCCGCCGCCGAACCGCCGGCTTGATGGAAAGGCCGACGTGTCGGCGCTGCGATACGAGCCACGCGGCCGCTACCGTACCCGTGACGGGGCCCGATTCCCGATTCGCGAGTTTGCGGGTCGGGGCCCGGCGGAATAGTCAGGCTCTAGGTGACCCTCATACCCCAAGGGGGTCCAGACTACTATGTAGGGTAGTCGTCGATCGGACGGTCGTACCCTATGACCCGCACCCCGAACCGCAGCCGATTGAAAGGCAGACGGTCGGCCGGCGGCCGGCCGGCCGGGCGCCGCCGCGTACCCGCAGAGCCGATCGAAAGAGGCCGAATTGAGAGCGACGCCTCGGCGGCGGACAGCCGCCGCCGAACCGCCGGCACCGCGATGGTAAGGCCGACGTGTCGGCTGCGATACGAGCCACGCGGCCGGTACCGTACCCGTGAGTTTGCGATCGAAAGCGCTGTCGGCCGGGAGTGTGTGCGGCCTAGCCGGCGGCGGACTAGGCGGACGAGAAGGAAGCGATTGGGAGCGAGCAAAAAGAATGCGGACGCTTCGGCGGCGGACTGCCGCAGGCGAGATGGAAAGGCCGACGTGTCGGCTGCGATACGGGCCGCCAAGGCGGACGAGAAGGAAGAAGGAAGAAGATGAAGAAGCCGAAGCAGCAAGCAAGCAAGCAAGCCGAGCGAGTCGTGGCGGCAGCGAGAAGGAAGCGATTGTGAGCGAGCAAAGAGAATGCGGACGCCTCGGCGGCGGACGGCCGCAGCCGAACCGCCGGTGCGATGGAAAGGCCTACGTATCGTCTGCCTTACGAGCCACGCGGCCGGTAGCGTACCCGTAAGTTGGCGATCGAAAGCGCTGTCGGCCGGGAGTGTGTGTGTGTGTCTGTGTGTGTGTGTTACACGGCGGCCAAGGCGGCCAAGGCGGACGAGAAAGAAGAAGAAGAAGAAGAAGAAGAAGCAGAGGAAGAAGCAGCAGCAAGCGGCAGCGAGAGGGAAGCGATTGGCAGCGAGTAAAGAGAATGCGGACGCCTCGGCGGCGGACGGCCGCCGGCTAGATGGAAAAGGCCGACGTGTCGGCGCTGCGCTGCGCTGCGATACGAGCCACGCGGCCGCTAGCGTACCCGTTTCGGGGTCCGAGTTCCCGAGTTCGCGAGTTTGCGGCTCGGGGTGCGGTGGGATAGTCACCCTCTAGGTGACCCTCATACCCCAAGGGGGTCCAGACTACTATGTAGGGTAGTCGTCGATCGGACGGTCGTACCCTATGACCCGCACCCCGAACCGCAGCCGATTGAAAGGCAGACGGTCGGCCGGCGGCCGGCCGGCCGGGCGCCGCCGCGTACCCGCAGAGCCGATCGAAAGAGGCCGAATTGAGAGCGACGCCTCGGCGGCGGACTACCGCCGCCGAACCGCCGGCACCGCGATGGAAAGGCCGACGTGTCGGCTGCGATACGAGCCACGCGGCCGGTACCGTACCCGTGAGTTTGCGATCGAAAGCGCTGTCGGCCGGGAGTGTGTGCGGCCTAGCCGGCGGACTAGGCGGACGAGAAGGAAGCGATTGGGAGCGAGCAAAAAGAATGCGGACGCTTCGACGGCGGACTGCCGCCGGCGAGATGGAAAGGCCGACGTGTCGGCTGCGATACGGGCCGCCAAGGCCGCCAAGGCCGCCAAGGCGGACGAGAAGGAAGAAGATGAAGAAGCCGAAGCAGCAGGCCGAGCGAGTCGTGGCGGCAGCGTGAAGGAAGCGATTGTGAGCGAGCAAAGAGAATGCGGACGCCTCGGCGGCGGACGGCCGCAGCCGAACCGCCGGTGCGATGGAAAGGCCTACGTATCGGCTGCCTTACGAGCCACGCGGCCGGTAGCGTACCCGTAAGATGGCGATCGAAAGCGCTGTCGACCGGGAGTGTGTGTGTCTGTGTGTGTGTGTTACACGGCGGCCAAGGCGGACGAGAAAGAAGAAGAAGAGGAAGAAGCAGCAGCAAGCGGCAGCGAGAGGGAAGCGACTGGCAGCGAGTAAAGAGAATGCGGACGCCTCGGCGGCGGACGGCCGCCGGCTAGATGGAAAAGGCCGACGTGTCGGCGCTGCGATACGAGCCACGAGCCACGCGGCCGCTAGCGTACCCGTTTGGGGGTCCGAGTTCCCGAGTTCGCGAGTTTGCGGCTCGGGGTGCGGTGGGATAGTCACCCTCTAGGTGACCCTCATACGCCAAGGGGGTCCAGACTACTATGTAGGGTAGTCGTCGATCGGACGGTCGTACCCTATGACCCGCACCCCGAACCGCAGCCGATTGAAAGGCAGACGGTCGGCCGGCGGCCGGCCGGCCGGGCGCCGCCGCGTACCCGCAGAGCCGATCGAAAGAGGCCGAATTGAGAGCGACGCCTCGGCGGCGGACTGCCGCCGCCGAACCGCCGGCACCGCGATGGAAAGGCCGACGTGTCGGCTGCGATACGAGCCACGCGGCCGGTACCGTACCCGTGAGTTTGCGATCGAAAGCGCTGTCGGCCGGGAGTGTGTGCGGCCTAGCCGGCGGACTAGGCGGACGAGAAGGAAGCGATTGGGAGCGAGCAAAAAGAATGCGGACGCTTCGGCAGCGGACTGCCGCCGGTGAGATGGAAAGGCCGACGTGTCGGCTGCGATACGGGCCGCCAAGGCGGACGAGAAGGAAGAAGATGAAGAAGCCGAAGCAGCAGGCCGAGCGAGTCGTGGCGGCAGCGTTAAGGAAGCGATTGTGAGCGAGCAAAGAGAATGCGGACGCCTCGGCGGCGGACAGCCGCCGCCGAACCGCCGGTTCGATTGAAATGCCGACGTGTCGGCTGCGATACGAGCCACGCGGCCGGTACCGTACCCGTGAGTTTGCGATCGAAAGCGCTGTCGGCCGGGAGTGTGTGTGTCTGTGTGTGTTACACGGCCGCCTAGGCGGACGAGAAAGAAGAAGCAGGCCGAGCGAGTCGTGGCGGCGGCAGCAGCGGCGGAAGTAGCAGCGAGAAGGAAGCAATTGGGAGCGAGCAAAGAGAATGCGTACGCCTCGGCGGCGGACTGCCGCCGCCGAACCGCCGCGGCTCGATGGAAAGGCCGATGTGTCGGCTGCGCTACGAACCACGCGGCCGCTAGCGTACCCGTTTCGGGGTCCGAGTTCCCGAGTTCGCGAGTTTGCGGCTCGGGGTGCGGTGGGATAGTCACCCTCTAGGTGACCCTCATACCCCCAGGGGGTCCAGACTACTATGTAGGGTAGTCGTCGATCGGACGGTCGTACCCTATGACCCGCACCCCGAACCGCAGCCGATTGAAAGGGAGACGGTCGGCCGGCGGCCGGCCGGCCGGGCGCCGCCGCGTACCCGCAGAGCCGATCGAAAGAGGCCGAATTGAGAGCGACGCCTCGGCGGCGGACTGCCGCCGCCGAACCGCCGGCACCGCGATGGAAAGGCCGACGTGTCGGCTGCGATACGAGCCACGCGGCCGGTACCGTACCCGTGAGTTTGCGATCGAAAGCGCTGTCGGCCGGGAGTGTGTGCGGCCTAGCCGGCGGACTAGGCGGACGAGAAGGAAGCGATTGGGAGCGAGCAAAAAGAATGCGGACGCTTCGACGGCGGACTGCCGCCGGCGAGATGGAAAGGCCGACGTGTCGGCTGCGATACGGGCCGCCAAGGCCGCCAAGGCCGCCAAGGCGGACGAGAAGGAAGAAGATGAAGAAGCCGAAGCAGCAGGCCGAGCGAGTCGTGGCGGCAGCGTGAAGGAAGCGATTGTGAGCGAGCAAAGAGAATGCGGACGCCTCGGCGGCGGACGGCCGCAGCCGAACCGCCGGTGCGATGGAAAGGCCTACGTATCGGCTGCCTTACGAGCCACGCGGCCGGTAGCGTACCCGTAAGATGGCGATCGAAAGCGCTGTCGACCGGGAGTGTGTGTGTCTGTGTGTGTGTGTTACACGGCGGCCAAGGCTGACGAGAAAGAAGAAGAAGAGGAAGAAGCAGCAGCAAGCGGCAGCGAGAGGGAAGCGACTGGCAGCGAGTAAAGAGAATGCGGACGCCTCGGCGGCGGACGGCCGCCGGCTAGATGGAAAAGGCCGACGTGTCGGCGCTGCGATACGAGCCACGCGGCCGCTAGCGTACCCGTTTGGGGGTCCGAGTTCCCGAGTTCCCGAGTTCGCGAGTTTGCGGCTCGGGGTGCGGTGGGATAGTCACCCTCTAGGTGACCCTCATACGCCAAGGGGGTCCAGACTACTATGTAGGGTAGTCGTCGATCGGACGGTCGTACCCTATGACCCGCACCCCGAACCGCAGCCGATTGAAAGGCAGACGGTCGGCCGGCGGCCGGCCGGCCGGGCGCCGCCGCGTACCCGCAGAGCCGATCGAAAGAGGCCGAATTGAGAGCGACGCCTCGGCGGCGGACTGCCGCCGCCGAACCGCCGGCACCGCGATGGAAAGGCCGACGTGTCGGCTGCGATACGAGCCACGCGGCCGGTACCGTACCCGTGAGTTTGCGATCGAAAGCGCTGTCGGCCGGGAGTGTGTGCGGCCTAGCCGGCGGACTAGGCGGACGAGAAGGAAGCGATTGGGAGCGAGCAAAAAGAATGCGGACGCTTCGGCAGCGGACTGCCGCCGGTGAGATGGAAAGGCCGACGTGTCGGCTGCGATACGGGCCGCCAAGGCGGACGAGAAGGAAGAAGATGAAGAAGCCGAAGCAGCAGGCCGAGCGAGTCGTGGCGGCAGCGTTAAGGAAGCGATTGTGAGCGAGCAAAGAGAATGCGGACGCCTCGGCGGCGGACAGCCGCCGCCGAACCGCCGGTTCGATTGAAATGCCGACGTGTCGGCTGCGATACGAGCCACGCGGCCGGTACCGTACCCGTGAGTTTGCGATCGAAAGCGCTGTCGGCCGGGAGTGTGTGTGTCTGTGTGTGTTACACGGCCGCCTAGGCGGACGAGAAAGAAGAAGCAGGCCGAGCGAGTCGTGGCGGCGGCAGCAGCAGCGGCGGAAGTAGCAGCGAGAAGGAAGCAATTGGGAGCGAGCAAAGAGAATGCGTACGCCTCGGCGGCGGACTGCCGCCGCCGAACCGCCGCGGCTCGATGGAAAGGCCGATGTGTCGGCTGCGCTACGAACAACGCGGCCGCTAGCGTACCCGTTTCGGGGTCCGAGTTCCCGAGTTCGCGAGTTTGCGGCTCGGGGTGCGGTGGGATAGTCACCCTCTAGGTGACCCTCATACCCCCAGGGGGTCCAGACTACTATGTAGGGTAGTCGTCGATCGGACGGTCGTACCCTATGACCCGCACCCCGAACCGCAGCCGATTGAAAGGCAGACGGTCGGCCGGCGGCCGGCCGGCCGGGCGCCGCCGCGTACCCGCAGAGCCGATCGAAAGAGGCCGAATTGAGAGCGACGCCTCGGCGGCGGACTGCCGCCGCCGAACCGCCGGCACCGCGATGGAAAGGCCGACGTGTCGGCTGCGATACGAGCCACGCGGCCGGTACCGTACCCGTGAGTTTGCGATCGAAAGCGCTGTCGGCCGGGAGTGTGTGCGGCCTAGCCGGCGGACTAGGCGGACGAGAAGGAAGCGATTGGGAGCGAGCAAAAAGAATGCGGACGCTTCGACGGCGGACTGCCGCCGGCGAGATGGAAAGGCCGACGTGTCGGCTGCGATACGGGCCGCCAAGGCCGCCAAGGCCGCCAAGGCGGACGAGAAGGAAGAAGATGAAGAAGCCGAAGCAGCAGGCCGAGCGAGTCGTGGCGGCAGCGTGAAGGAAGCGATTGTGAGCGAGCAAAGAGAATGCGGACGCCTCGGCGGCGGACGGCCGCAGCCGAACCGCCGGTGCGATGGAAAGGCCTACGTATCGGCTGCCTTACGAGCCACGCGGCCGGTAGCGTACCCGTAAGATGGCGATCGAAAGCGCTGTCGACCGGGAGTGTGTGTGTCTGTGTGTGTGTGTTACACGGCGGCCAAGGCGGACGAGAAAGAAGAAGAAGAGGAAGAAGCAGCAGCAAGCGGCAGCGAGAGGGAAGCGACTGGCAGCGAGTAAAGAGAATGCGGACGCCTCGGCGGCGGACGGCCGCCGGCTAGATGGAAAAGGCCGACGTGTCGGCGCTGCGATACGAGCCACGCGGCCGCTAGCGTACCCGTTTGGGGGTCCGAGTTCCCGAGTTCGCGAGTTTGCGGCTCGGGGTGCGGTGGGATAGTCACCCTCTAGGTGACCCTCATACCCCAAGGGGGTCCAGACTACTATGTAGGGTAGTCGTCGATCGGACGGTCGTACCCTATGACCCGCACCCCGAACCGCAGCCGATTGAAAGGCAGACGGTCGGCCGGCGGCCGGCCGGCCGGGCGCCGCCGCGTACCCGCAGAGCCGATCGAAAGAGGCCGAATTGAGAGCGACGCCTCGGCGGCGGACTGCCGCCGCCGAACCGCCGGCACCGCGATGGAAAGGCCGACGTGTCGGCTGCGATACGAGCCACGCGGCCGGTACCGTACCCGTGAGTTTGCGATCGAAAGCGCTGTCGGCCGGGAGTGTGTGCGGCCTAGCCGGCGGACTAGGCGGACGAGAAGGAAGCGATTGGGAGCGAGCAAAAAGAATGCGGACGCTTCGACGGCGGACTGCCGCCGGCGAGATGGAAAGGCCGACGTGTCGGCTGCGATACGGGCCGCCAAGGCCGCCAAGGCGGACGAGAAGGAAGAAGATGAAGAAGCCGAAGCAGCAGGCCGAGCGAGTCGTGGCGGCAGCGTGAAGGAAGCGATTGTGAGCGAGCAAAGAGAATGCGGACGCCTCGGCGGCGGACGGCCGCAGCCGAACCGCCGGTGCGATGGAAAGGCCTACGTATCGGCTGCCTTACGAGCCACGCGGCCGGTAGCGTACCCGTAAGTTGGCGATCGAAAGCGCTGTCGACCGGGAGTGTGTGTGTCTGTGTGTGTGTGTTACACGGCGGCCAAGGCGGACGAGAAAGAAGAAGAAGAAGAAGAAGAAGAAGAAGAGGAAGAAGCAGCAGCAAGCGGCAGCGAGAGGGAAGCGACTGGCAGCGAGTAAAGAGAATGCGGACGCCTCGGCGGCGGACGGCCGCCGGCTAGATGGAAAAGGCCGACGTGTCGGCGCTGCGATACGAGCCACGCGGCCGCTAGCGTACCCGTTTGGGGGTCCGAGTTCCCGAGTTCGCGAGTTTGCGGCTCGGGGTGCGGTGGGATAGTCACCCTCTAGGTGACCCTCATACGCCAAGGGGGTCCAGACTACTATGTAGGGTAGTCGTCGATCGGACGGTCGTACCCTATGACCCGCACCCCGAACCGCAGCCGATTGAAAGGCAGACGGTCGGCCGGCGGCCGGCCGGCCGGGCGCCGCCGCGTACCCGCAGAGCCGATCGAAAGAGGCCGAATTGAGAGCGACGCCTCGGCGGCGGACTGCCGCCGCCGAACCGCCGGCACCGCGATGGAAAGGCCGACGTGTCGGCTGCGATACGAGCCACGCGGCCGGTACCGTACCCGTGAGTTTGCGATCGAAAGCGCTGTCGGCCGGGAGTGTGTGCGGCCTAGCCGGCGGACTAGGCGGACGAGAAGGAAGCGATTGGGAGCGAGCAAAAAGAATGCGGACGCTTCGACGGCGGACTGCCGCCGGCGAGATGGAAAGGCCGACGTGTCGGCTGCGATACGGGCCGCCAAGGCCGCCAAGGCGGACGAGAAGGAAGAAGATGAAGAAGCCGAAGCAGCAGGCCGAGCGAGTCGTGGCGGCAGCGTGAAGGAAGCGATTGTGAGCGAGCAAAGAGAATGCGGACGCCTCGGCGGCGGACGGCCGCAGCCGAACCGCCGGTGCGATGGAAAGGCCTACGTATCGGCTGCCTTACGAGCCACGCGGCCGGTAGCGTACCCGTAAGATGGCGATCGAAAGCGCTGTCGACCGGGAGTGTGTGTGTCTGTGTGTGTGTGTTACACGGCGGCCAAGGCGGACGAGAAAGAAGAAGAAGAGGAAGAAGCAGCAGCAAGCGGCAGCGAGAGGGAAGCGACTGGCAGCGAGTAAAGAGAATGCGGACGCCTCGGCGGCGGACGGCCGCCGGCTAGATGGAAAAGGCCGACGTGTCGGCGCTGCGATACGAGCCACGCGGCCGCTAGCGTACCCGTTTGGGGGTCCGAGTTCCCGAGTTCGCGAGTTTGCGGCTCGGGGTGCGGTGGGATAGTCACCCTCTAGGTGACCCTCATACCCCAAGGGGGTCCAGACTACTATGTAGGGTAGTCGTCGATCGGACGGTCGTACCCTATGACCCGCACCCCGAACCGCAGCCGATTGAAAGGCAGACGGTCGGCCGGCGGCCGGCCGGCCGGGCGCCGCCGCGTACCCGCAGAGCCGATCGAAAGAGGCCGAATTGAGAGCGACGCCTCGGCGGCGGACTGCCGCCGCCGAACCGCCGGCACCGCGATGGAAAGGCCGACGTGTCGGCTGCGATACGAGCCACGCGGCCGGTACCGTACCCGTGAGTTTGCGATCGAAAGCGCTGTCGGCCGGGAGTGTGTGCGGCCTAGCCGGCGGACTAGGCGGACGAGAAGGAAGCGATTGGGAGCGAGCAAAAAGAATGCGGACGCTTCGACGGCGGACTGCCGCCGGCGAGATGGAAAGGCCGACGTGTCGGCTGCGATACGGGCCGCCAAGGCCGCCAAGGCGGACGAGAAGGAAGAAGATGAAGAAGCCGAAGCAGCAGGCCCAGCGAGTCGTGGCGGCAGCGTGAAGGAAGCGATTGTGAGCGAGCAAAGAGAATGCGGACGCCTCGGCGGCGGACGGCCGCAGCCGAACCGCCGGTGCGATGGAAAGGCCTACGTATCGGCTGCCTTACGAGCCACGCGGCCGGTAGCGTACCCGTAAGATGGCGATCGAAAGCGCTGTCGACCGGGAGTGTGTGTGTCTGTGTGTGTGTGTTACACGGCGGCCAAGGCGGACGAGAAAGAAGAAGAAGAGGAAGAAGCAGCAGCAAGCGGCAGCGAGAGGGAAGCGACTGGCAGCGAGTAAAGAGAATGCGGACGCCTCGGCGGCGGACGGCCGCCGGCTAGATGGAAAAGGCCGACGTGTCGGCGCTGCGATACGAGCCACGCGGCCGCTAGCGTACCCGTTTGGGGGTCCGAGTTCCCGAGTTCGCGAGTTTGCGGCTCGGGGTGCGGTGGGATAGTCACCCTCTAGGTGACCCTCATACGCCAAGGGGGTCCAGACTACTATGTAGGGTAGTCGTCGATCGGACGGTCGTACCCTATGACCCGCACCCCGAACCGCAGCCGATTGAAAGGCAGACGGTCGGCCGGCGGCCGGCCGGCCGGGCGCCGCCGCGTACCCGCAGAGCCGATCGAAAGAGGCCGAATTGAGAGCGACGCCTCGGCGGCGGACTGCCGCCGCCGAACCGCCGGCACCGCGATGGAAAGGCCGACGTGTCGGCTGCGATACGAGCCACGCGGCCGGTACCGTACCCGTGAGTTTGCGATCGAAAGCGCTGTCGGCCGGGAGTGTGTGCGGCCTAGCCGGCGGACTAGGCGGACGAGAAGGAAGCGATTGGGAGCGAGCAAAAAGAATGCGGACGCTTCGGCAGCGGACTGCCGCCGGTGAGATGGAAAGGCCGACGTGTCGGCTGCGATACGGGCCGCCAAGGCGGACGAGAAGGAAGAAGATGAAGAAGCCGAAGCAGCAGGCCGAGCGAGTCGTGGCGGCAGCGTTAAGGAAGCGATTGTGAGCGAGCAAAGAGAATGCGGACGCCTCGGCGGCGGACAGCCGCCGCCGAACCGCCGGTTCGATTGAAATGCCGACGTGTCGGCTGCGATACGAGCCACGCGGCCGGTACCGTACCCGTGAGTTTGCGATCGAAAGCGCTGTCGGCCGGGAGTGTGTGTGTCTGTGTGTGTTACACGGCCGCCTAGGCGGACGAGAAAGAAGAAGCAGGCCGAGCGAGTCGTGGCGGCGGCAGCAGCAGCGGCGGAAGTAGCAGCGAGAAGGAAGCAATTGGGAGCGAGCAAAGAGAATGCGTACGCCTCGGCGGCGGACTGCCGCCGCCGAACCGCCGCGGCTCGATGGAAAGGCCGATGTGTCGGCTGCGCTACGAACCACGCGGCCGCTAGCGTACCCGTTTCGGGGTCCGAGTTCCCGAGTTCGCGAGTTTGCGGCTCGGGGTGCGGTCGGATAGTCACCCTCTAGGTGACCCTCATACCCCCAGGGGGTCCAGACTACTATGTAGGGTAGTCGTCGATCGGACGGTCGTACCCTATGACCCGCACCCCGAACCGCAGCCGATTGAAAGGCAGACGGTCGGCCGGCGGCCGGCCGGCCGGGCGCCGCCGCGTACCCGCAGAGCCGATCGAAAGAGGCCGAATTGAGAGCGACGCCTCGGCGGCGGACTGCCGCCGCCGAACCGCCGGCACCGCGATGGAAAGGCCGACGTGTCGGCTGCGATACGAGCCACGCGGCCGGTACCGTACCCGTGAGTTTGCGATCGAAAGCGCTGTCGGCCGGGAGTGTGTGCGGCCTAGCCGGCGGACTAGGCGGACGAGAAGGAAGCGATTGGGAGCGAGCAAAAAGAATGCGGACGCTTCGACGGCGGACTGCCGCCGGCGAGATGGAAAGGCCGACGTGTCGGCTGCGATACGGGCCGCCAAGGCCGCCAAGGCCGCCAAGGCGGACGAGAAGGAAGAAGATGAAGAAGCCGAAGCAGCAGGCCGAGCGAGTCGTGGCGGCAGCGTGAAGGAAGCGATTGTGAGCGAGCAAAGAGAATGCGGACGCCTCGGCGGCGGACGGCCGCAGCCGAACCGCCGGTGCGATGGAAAGGCCTACGTATCGGCTGCCTTACGAGCCACGCGGCCGGTAGCGTACCCGTAAGATGGCGATCGAAAGCGCTGTCGACCGGGAGTGTGTGTGTCTGTGTGTGTGTGTTACACGGCGGCCAAGGCGGACGAGAAAGAAGAAGAAGAGGAAGAAGCAGCAGCAAGCGGCAGCGAGAGGGAAGCGACTGGCAGCGAGTAAAGAGAATGCGGACGCCTCGGCGGCGGACGGCCGCCGGCTAGATGGAAAAGGCCGACGTGTCGGCGCTGCGATACGAGCCACGCGGCCGCTAGCGTACCCGTTTGGGGGTCCGAGTTCCCGAGTTCGCGAGTTTGCGGCTCGGGGTGCGGTGGGATAGTCACCCTCTAGGTGACCCTCATACCCCAAGGGGGTCCAGACTACTATGTAGGGTAGTCGTCGATCGGACGGTCGTACCCTATGACCCGCACCCCGAACCGCAGCCGATTGAAAGGCAGACGGTCGGCCGGCGGCCGGCCGGCCGGGCGCCGCCGCGTACCCGCAGAGCCGATCGAAAGAGGCCGAATTGAGAGCGACGCCTCGGCGGCGGACTGCCGCCGCCGAACCGCCGGCACCGCGATGGAAAGGCCGACGTGTCGGCTGCGATACGAGCCACGCGGCCGGTACCGTACCCGTGAGTTTGCGATCGAAAGCGCTGTCGGCCGGGAGTGTGTGCGGCCTAGCCGGCGGACTAGGCGGACGAGAAGGAAGCGATTGGGAGCGAGCAAAAAGAATGCGGACGCTTCGACGGCGGACTGCCGCCGGCGAGATGGAAAGGCCGACGTGTCGGCTGCGATACGGGCCGCCAAGGCCGCCAAGGCGGACGAGAAGGAAGAAGATGAAGAAGCCGAAGCAGCAGGCCGAGCGAGTCGTGGCGGCAGCGTGAAGGAAGCGATTGTGAGCGAGCAAAGAGAATGCGGACGCCTCGGCGGCGGACGGCCGCAGCCGAACCGCCGGTGCGATGGAAAGGCCTACGTATCGGCTGCCTTACGAGCCACGCGGCCGGTAGCGTACCCGTAAGTTGGCGATCGAAAGCGCTGTCGACCGGGAGTGTGTGTGTCTGTGTGTGTGTGTTACACGGCGGCCAAGGCGGACGAGAAAGAAGAAGAAGAAGAAGAAGAAGAAGAAGAGGAAGAAGCAGCAGCAAGCGGCAGCGAGAGGGAAGCGACTGGCAGCGAGTAAAGAGAATGCGGACGCCTCGGCGGCGGACGGCCGCCGGCTAGATGGAAAAGGCCGACGTGTCGGCGCTGCGATACGAGCCACGCGGCCGCTAGCGTACCCGTTTGGGGGTCCGAGTTCCCGAGTTCGCGAGTTTGCGGCTCGGGGTGCGGTGGGATAGTCACCCTCTAGGTGACCCTCATACGCCAAGGGGGTCCAGACTACTATGTAGGGTAGTCGTCGATCGGACGGTCGTACCCTATGACCCGCACCCCGAACCGCAGCCGATTGAAAGGCAGACGGTCGGCCGGCGGCCGGCCGGCCGGGCGCCGCCGCGTACCCGCAGAGCCGATCGAAAGAGGCCGAATTGAGAGCGACGCCTCGGCGGCGGACTGCCGGCGCCGAACCGCCGGCACCGCGATGGAAAGGCCGACGTGTCGGCTGCGATACGAGCCACGCGGCCGGTACCGTACCCGTGAGTTTGCGATCGAAAGCGCTGTCGGCCGGGAGTGTGTGCGGCCTAGCCGGCGGACTAGGCGGACGAGAAGGAAGCGATTGGGAGCGAGCAAAAAGAATGCGGACGCTTCGACGGCGGACTGCCGCCGGCGAGATGGAAAGGCCGACGTGTCGGCTGCGATACGGGCCGCCAAGGCCGCCAAGGCGGACGAGAAGGAAGAAGATGAAGAAGCCGAAGCAGCAGGCCGAGCGAGTCGTGGCGGCAGCGTGAAGGAAGCGATTGTGAGCGAGCAAAGAGAATGCGGACGCCTCGGCGGCGGACGGCCGCAGCCGAACCGCCGGTGCGATGGAAAGGCCTACGTATCGGCTGCCTTACGAGCCACGCGGCCGGTAGCGTACCCGTAAGATGGCGATCGAAAGCGCTGTCGACCGGGAGTGTGTGTGTCTGTGTGTGTGTGTTACACGGCGGCCAAGGCGGACGAGAAAGAAGAAGAAGAGGAAGAAGCAGCAGCAAGCGGCAGCGAGAGGGAAGCGACTGGCAGCGAGTAAAGAGAATGCGGACGCCTCGGCGGCGGACGGCCGCCGGCTAGATGGAAAAGGCCGACGTGTCGGCGCTGCGATACGAGCCACGCGGCCGCTAGCGTACCCGTTTGGGGGTCCGAGTTCCCGAGTTCGCGAGTTTGCGGCTCGGGGTGCGGTGGGATAGTCACCCTCTAGGTGACCCTCATACCCCAAGGGGGTCCAGACTACTATGTAGGGTAGTCGTCGATCGGACGGTCGTACCCTATGACCCGCACCCCGAACCGCAGCCGATTGAAAGGCAGACGGTCGGCCGGCGGCCGGCCGGCCGGGCGCCGCCGCGTACCCGCAGAGCCGATCGAAAGAGGCCGAATTGAGAGCGACGCCTCGGCGGCGGACTGCCGCCGCCGAACCGCCGGCACCGCGATGGAAAGGCCGACGTGTCGGCTGCGATACGAGCCACGCGGCCGGTACCGTACCCGTGAGTTTGCGATCGAAAGCGCTGTCGGCCGGGAGTGTGTGCGGCCTAGCCGGCGGACTAGGCGGACGAGAAGGAAGCGATTGGGAGCGAGCAAAAAGAATGCGGACGCTTCGACGGCGGACTGCCGCCGGCGAGATGGAAAGGCCGACGTGTCGGCTGCGATACGGGCCGCCAAGGCCGCCAAGGCGGACGAGAAGGAAGAAGATGAAGAAGCCGAAGCAGCAGGCCGAGCGAGTCGTGGCGGCAGCGTGAAGGAAGCGATTGTGAGCGAGCAAAGAGAATGCGGACGCCTCGGCGGCGGACGGCCGCAGCCGAACCGCCGGTGCGATGGAAAGGCCTACGTATCGGCTGCCTTACGAGCCACGCGGCCGGTAGCGTACCCGTAAGTTGGCGATCGAAAGCGCTGTCGACCGGGAGTGTGTGTGTCTGTGTGTGTGTGTTACACGGCGGCCAAGGCGGACGAGAAAGAAGAAGAAGAAGAAGAAGAAGAAGAAGAGGAAGAAGCAGCAGCAAGCGGCAGCGAGAGGGAAGCGACTGGCAGCGAGTAAAGAGAATGCGGACGCCTCGGCGGCGGACGGCCGCCGGCTAGATGGAAAAGGCCGACGTGTCGGCGCTGCGATACGAGCCACGCGGCCGCTAGCGTACCCGTTTGGGGGTCCGAGTTCCCGAGTTCCCGAGTTCGCGAGTTTGCGGCTCGGGGTGCGGTGGGATAGTCACCCTCTAGGTGACCCTCATACGCCAAGGGGGTCCAGACTACTATGTAGGGTAGTCGTCGATCGGACGGTCGTACCCTATGACCCGCACCCCGAACCGCAGCCGATTGAAAGGCAGACGGTCGGCCGGCGGCCGGCCGGCCGGGCGCCGCCGCGTACCCGCAGAGCCGATCGAAAGAGGCCGAATTGAGAGCGACGCCTCGGCGGCGGACTGCCGGCGCCGAACCGCCGGCACCGCGATGGAAAGGCCGACGTGTCGGCTGCGATACGAGCCACGCGGCCGGTACCGTACCCGTGAGTTTGCGATCGAAAGCGCTGTCGGCCGGGAGTGTGTGCGGCCTAGCCGGCGGACTAGGCGGACGAGAAGGAAGCGATTGGGAGCGAGCAAAAAGAATGCGGACGCTTCGACGGCGGACTGCCGCCGGCGAGATGGAAAGGCCGACGTGTCGGCTGCGATACGGGCCGCCAAGGCCGCCAAGGCGGACGAGAAGGAAGAAGATGAAGAAGCCGAAGCAGCAGGCCGAGCGAGTCGTGGCGGCAGCGTGAAGGAAGCGATTGTGAGCGAGCAAAGAGAATGCGGACGCCTCGGCGGCGGACGGCCGCAGCCGAACCGCCGGTGCGATGGAAAGGCCTACGTATCGGCTGCCTTACGAGCCACGCGGCCGGTAGCGTACCCGTAAGATGGCGATCGAAAGCGCTGTCGACCGGGAGTGTGTGTGTCTGTGTGTGTGTGTTACACGGCGGCCAAGGCGGACGAGAAAGAAGAAGAAGAGGAAGAAGCAGCAGCAAGCGGCAGCGAGAGGGAAGCGACTGGCAGCGAGTAAAGAGAATGCGGACGCCTCGGCGGCGGACGGCCGCCGGCTAGATGGAAAAGGCCGACGTGTCGGCGCTGCGATACGAGCCACGCGGCCGCTAGCGTACCCGTTTGGGGGTCCGAGTTCCCGAGTTCGCGAGTTTGCGGCTCGGGGTGCGGTGGGATAGTCACCCTCTAGGTGACCCTCATACCCCAAGGGGGTCCAGACTACTATGTAGGGTAGTCGTCGATCGGACGGTCGTACCCTATGACCCGCACCCCGAACCGCAGCCGATTGAAAGGCAGACGGTCGGCCGGCGGCCGGCCGGCCGGGCGCCGCCGCGTACCCGCAGAGCCGATCGAAAGAGGCCGAATTGAGAGCGACGCCTCGGCGGCGGACTGCCGCCGCCGAACCGCCGGCACCGCGATGGAAAGGCCGACGTGTCGGCTGCGATACGAGCCACGCGGCCGGTACCGTACCCGTGAGTTTGCGATCGAAAGCGCTGTCGGCCGGGAGTGTGTGCGGCCTAGCCGGCGGACTAGGCGGACGAGAAGGAAGCGATTGGGAGCGAGCAAAAAGAATGCGGACGCTTCGACGGCGGACTGCCGCCGGCGAGATGGAAAGGCCGACGTGTCGGCTGCGATACGGGCCGCCAAGGCCGCCAAGGCGGACGAGAAGGAAGAAGATGAAGAAGCCGAAGCAGCAGGCCGAGCGAGTCGTGGCGGCAGCGTGAAGGAAGCGATTGTGAGCGAGCAAAGAGAATGCGGACGCCTCGGCGGCGGACGGCCGCAGCCGAACCGCCGGTGCGATGGAAAGGCCTACGTATCGGCTGCCTTACGAGCCACGCGGCCGGTAGCGTACCCGTAAGATGGCGATCGAAAGCGCTGTCGACCGGGAGTGTGTGTGTCTGTGTGTGTGTGTTACACGGCGGCCAAGGCGGACGAGAAAGAAGAAGAAGAGGAAGAAGCAGCAGCAAGCGGCAGCGAGAGGGAAGCGACTGGCAGCGAGTAAAGAGAATGCGGACGCCTCGGCGGCGGACGGCCGCCGGCTAGATGGAAAAGGCCGACGTGTCGGCGCTGCGATACGAGCCACGCGGCCGCTAGCGTACCCGTTTGGGGGTCCGAGTTCCCGAGTTCGCGAGTTTGCGGCTCGGGGTGCGGTGGGATAGTCACCCTCTAGGTGACCCTCATACGCCAAGGGGGTCCAGACTACTATGTAGGGTAGTCGTCGATCGGACGGTCGTACCCTATGACCCGCACCCCGAACCGCAGCCGATTGAAAGGCAGACGGTCGGCCGGCGGCCGGCCGGCCGGCGGCCGGCCGGCCGGGCGCCGCCGCGTACCCGCAGAGCCGATCGAAAGAGGCCGAATTGAGAGCGACGCCTCGGCGGCGGACTGCCGCCGCCGAACCGCCGGCACCGCGATGGAAAGGCCGACGTGTCGGCTGCGATACGAGCCACGCGGCCGGTACCGTACCCGTGAGTTTGCGATCGAAAGCGCTGTCGGCCGGGAGTGTGTGCGGCCTAGCCGGCGGACTAGGCGGACGAGAAGGAAGCGATTGGGAGCGAGCAAAAAGAATGCGGACGCTTCGGCAGCGGACTGCCGCCGGTGAGATGGAAAGGCCGACGTGTCGGCTGCGATACGGGCCGCCAAGGCGGACGAGAAGGAAGAAGATGAAGAAGCCGAAGCAGCAGGCCGAGCGAGTCGTGGCGGCAGCGTTAAGGAAGCGATTGTGAGCGAGCAAAGAGAATGCGGACGCCTCGGCGGCGGACAGCCGCCGCCGAACCGCCGGTTCGATTGAAATGCCGACGTGTCGGCTGCGATACGAGCCACGCGGCCGGTACCGTACCCGTGAGTTTGCGATCGAAAGCGCTGTCGGCCGGGAGTGTGTGTGTCTGTGTGTGTTACACGGCCGCCTAGGCGGACGAGAAAGAAGAAGCAGGCCGAGCGAGTCGTGGCGGCGGCAGCAGCAGCGGCGGAAGTAGCAGCGAGAAGGAAGCAATTGGGAGCGAGCAAAGAGAATGCGTACGCCTCGGCGGCGGACTGCCGCCGCCGAACCGCCGCGGCTCGATGGAAAGGCCGATGTGTCGGCTGCGCTACGAACCACGCGGCCGCTAGCGTACCCGTTTCGGGGTCCGAGTTCCCGAGTTCGCGAGTTTGCGGCTCGGGGTGCGGTGGGATAGTCACCCTCTAGGTGACCCTCATACCCCCAGGGGGTCCAGACTACTATGTAGGGTAGTCGTCGATCGGACGGTCGTACCCTATGACCCGCACCCCGAACCGCAGCCGATTGAAAGGCAGACGGTCGGCCGGCGGCCGGCCGGCCGGGCGCCGCCGCGTACCCGCAGAGCCGATCGAAAGAGGCCGAATTGAGAGCGACGCCTCGGCGGCGGACTGCCGCCGCCGAACCGCCGGCACCGCGATGGAAAGGCCGACGTGTCGGCTGCGATACGAGCCACGCGGCCGGTACCGTACCCGTGAGTTTGCGATCGAAAGCGCTGTCGGCCGGGAGTGTGTGCGGCCTAGCCGGCGGACTAGGCGGACGAGAAGGAAGCGATTGGGAGCGAGCAAAAAGAATGCGGACGCTTCGACGGCGGACTGCCGCCGGCGAGATGGAAAGGCCGACGTGTCGGCTGCGATACGGGCCGCCAAGGCCGCCAAGGCCGCCAAGGCGGACGAGAAGGAAGAAGATGAAGAAGCCGAAGCAGCAGGCCGAGCGAGTCGTGGCGGCAGCGTGAAGGAAGCGATTGTGAGCGAGCAAAGAGAATGCGGACGCCTCGGCGGCGGACGGCCGCAGCCGAACCGCCGGTGCGATGGAAAGGCCTACGTATCGGCTGCCTTACGAGCCACGCGGCCGGTAGCGTACCCGTAAGATGGCGATCGAAAGCGCTGTCGACCGGGAGTGTGTGTGTCTGTGTGTGTGTGTTACACGGCGGCCAAGGCGGACGAGAAAGAAGAAGAAGAGGAAGAAGCAGCAGCAAGCGGCAGCGAGAGGGAAGCGACTGGCAGCGAGTAAAGAGAATGCGGACGCCTCGGCGGCGGACGGCCGCCGGCTAGATGGAAAAGGCCGACGTGTCGGCGCTGCGATACGAGCCACGCGGCCGCTAGCGTACCCGTTTGGGGGTCCGAGTTCCCGAGTTCCCGAGTTCGCGAGTTTGCGGCTCGGGGTGCGGTGGGATAGTCACCCTCTAGGTGACCCTCATACGCCAAGGGGGTCCAGACTACTATGTAGGGTAGTCGTCGATCGGACGGTCGTACCCTATGACCCGCACCCCGAACCGCAGCCGATTGAAAGGCAGACGGTCGGCCGGCGGCCGGCCGGCCGGGCGCCGCCGCGTACCTGCAGAGCCGATCGAAAGAGGCCGAATTGAGAGCGACGCCTCGGCGGCGGACTGCCGCCGCCGAACCGCCGGCACCGCGATGGAAAGGCCGACGTGTCGGCTGCGATACGAGCCACGCGGCCGGTACCGTAACCGTGAGTTTGCGATCGAAAGCGCTGTCGGCCGGGAGTGTGTGCGGCCTAGCCGGCGGACTAGGCGGACGAGAAGGAAGCGATTGGGAGCGAGCAAAAAGAATGCGGACGCTTCGGCAGCGGACTGCCGCCGGTGAGATGGAAAGGCCGACGTGTCGGCTGCGATACGGGCCGCCAAGGCGGACGAGAAGGAAGAAGATGAAGAAGCCGAAGCAGCAGGCCGAGCGAGTCGTGGCGGCAGCGTTAAGGAAGCGATTGTGAGCGAGCAAAGAGAATGCGGACGCCTCGGCGGCGGACAGCCGCCGCCGAACCGCCGGTTCGATTGAAATGCCGACGTGTCGGCTGCGATACGAGCCACGCGGCCGGTACCGTACCCGTGAGTTTGCGATCGAAAGCGCTGTCGGCCGGGAGTGTGTGTGTCTGTGTGTGTTACACGGCCGCCTAGGCGGACGAGAAAGAAGAAGCAGGCCGAGCGAGTCGTGGCGGCGGCAGCAGCGGCGGAAGTAGCAGCGAGAAGGAAGCAATTGGGAGCGAGCAAAGAGAATGCGTACGCCTCGGCGGTGGACTGCCGCCGCCGAACCGCCGCGGCTCGATGGAAAGGCCGATGTGTCGGCTGCGCTACGAACCACGCGGCCGCTAGCGTACCCGTTTCGGGGTCCGAGTTCCCGAGTTCGCGAGTTTGCGGCTCGGGGTGCGGTGGGATAGTCACCCTCTAGGTGACCCTCATACCCCCAGGGGGTCCAGACTACTATGTAGGGTAGTCGTCGATCGGACGGTCGTACCCTATGACCCGCACCCCGAACCGCAGCCGATTGAAAGGCAGACGGTCGGCCGGCGGCCGGCCGGCCGGGCGCCGCCGCGTACCCGCAGAGCCGATCGAAAGAGGCCGAATTGAGAGCGACGCCTCGGCGGCGGACTGCCGCCGCCGAACCGCCGGCACCGCGATGGAAAGGCCGACGTGTCGGCTGCGATACGAGCCACGCGGCCGGTACCGTACCCGTGAGTTTGCGATCGAAAGCGCTGTCGGCCGGGAGTGTGTGCGGCCTAGCCGGCGGACTAGGCGGACGAGAAGGAAGCGATTGGGAGCGAGCAAAAAGAATGCGGACGCTTCGACGGCGGACTGCCGCCGGCGAGATGGAAAGGCCGACGTGTCGGCTGCGATACGGGCCGCCAAGGCCGCCAAGGCGGACGAGAAGGAAGAAGATGAAGAAGCCGAAGCAGCAGGCCGAGCGAGTCGTGGCGGCAGCGTGAAGGAAGCGATTGTGAGCGAGCAAAGAGAATGCGGACGCCTCGGCGGCGGACGGCCGCAGCCGAACCGCCGGTGCGATGGAAAGGCCTACGTATCGGCTGCCTTACGAGCCACGCGGCCGGTAGCGTACCCGTAAGATGGCGATCGAAAGCGCTGTCGACCGGGAGTGTGTGTGTCTGTGTGTGTGTGTTACACGGCGGCCAAGGCGGACGAGAAAGAAGAAGAAGAGGAAGAAGCAGCAGCAAGCGGCAGCGAGAGGGAAGCGACTGGCAGCGAGTAAAGAGAATGCGGACGCCTCGGCGGCGGACGGCCGCCGGCTAGATGGAAAAGGCCGACGTGTCGGCGCTGTGATACGAGCCACGCGGCCGCTAGCGTACCCGTTTGGGGGTCCGAGTTCCCGAGTTCGCGAGTTTGCGGCTCGGGGTGCGGTGGGATAGTCACCCTCTAGGTGACCCTCATACGCCAAGGGGGTCCAGACTACTATGTAGGGTAGTCGTCGATCGGACGGTCGTACCCTATGACCCGCACCCCGAACCGCAGCCGATTGAAAGGCAGACGGTCGGCCGGCGGCCGGCCGGCCGGGCGCCGCCGCGTACCCGCAGAGCCGATCGAAAGAGGCCGAATTGAGAGCGACGCCTCGGCGGCGGACTGCCGCCGCCGAACCGCCGGCACCGCGATGGAAAGGCCGACGTGTCGGCTGCGATACGAGCCACGCGGCCGGTACCGTACCCGTGAGTTTGCGATCGAAAGCGCTGTCGGCCGGGAGTGTGTGCGGCCTAGCCGGCGGACTAGGCGGACGAGAAGGAAGCGATTGGGAGCGAGCAAAAAGAATGCGGACGCTTCGGCGGCGGACTGCCGCCGGTGAGATGGAAAGGCCGACGTGTCGGCTGCGATACGGGCCGCCAAGGCGGACGAGAAGGAAGAAGATGAAGAAGCCGAAGCAGCAGGCCGAGCGAGTCGTGGCGGCAGCGTTAAGGAAGCGATTGTGAGCGAGCAAAGAGAATGCGGACGCCTCGGCGGCGGACAGCCGCCGCCGAACCGCCGGTTCGATTGAAATGCCGACGTGTCGGCTGCGATACGAGCCACGCGGCCGGTACCGTACCCGTGAGTTTGCGATCGAAAGCGCTGTCGGCCGGGAGTGTGTGTGTCTGTGTGTGTTACACGGCCGCCTAGGCGGACGAGAAAGAAGAAGCAGGCCGAGCGAGTCGTGGCGGCGGCAGCAGCAGCGGCGGAAGTAGCAGCGAGAAGGAAGCAATTGGGAGCGAGCAAAGAGAATGCGTACGCCTCGGCGGCGGACTGCCGCCGCCGAACCGCCGCGGCTCGATGGAAAGGCCGATGTGTCGGCTGCGATACGAACCACGCGGCCGCTAGCGTACCCGTTTCGGGGTCCGAGTTCCCGAGTTCGCGAGTTTGCGGCTCGGGGTGCGGTGGGATAGTCACCCTCTAGGTGACCCTCATACCCCCAGGGGGTCCAGACTACTATGTAGGGTAGTCGTTGATCGGATGGGTTCGCCGACTGGAAGGAATGTTTTAGCCTCTCATTAATTCCGACGGTCGGACCCGCCTAACCCGCCGCACGATTGCTTTTACACGGCCGGCGTGTCCTCGATTCTTCCGCCGACCACCTCCTCGCCTAGTAGTGAGCTACCTCGCCTTCGCTGACGACGTCGTTCCGCGCCCCGCGCCGCGTCAGATTAGCTCGCTCGCCTCGCCGACAGCCGCCTGCCCGCCTGTTCGTGCTGTCACCATCGACCGATCGGTATCCTCCTCTTCCTCGCCTACGCCAAGCACTCCGACCGGAAGGGATATCCTCGCCTCTCCTTTCTACTGACGGTCGGACCCGCTTAACCCGCCGCTCGATTGATTCTACACGGCCGGCGCGTCCACGATTCTTCCGCCGACCACCCGCCCGCCGCCTCGTAACGAGCCCCTCGCCCTCGCTGACGCCGTCGTTCCGCGCCCCGCGCCGCGTCAGATTCGCTCGTTCGCCCGCCGACAGCCGCCTGCCCGCCTGTTCGTGCTGTCACCATCGACCGATCGGTATCTTCCTCCTCCTCTTCCTCGCCTACGCCAAGCACTCCGACCGGAAGGGATATCCTCGCCTCTCCTTTCTGCTGACGGTCGGACCCGCTTAACCCGCCGCTCGATTGATTCTACACGGCCGGCGCGTCCACGATTCTTCCGCCGACCACCCGCCCGCCGCCTCGTAACGAGCCCCTCGCCCTCGCTGACGCCGTCGTTCCGCGCCCCGCGCCGCGTCAGATTCGCTCGTTCGCCCGCCGACAGCCGCCTGCCCGCCTGTTCGTGCTGTCACCATCGACCGATCGGTATCCTCCTCCTCCTCTTCCTCGCCTACGCCAAGCACTCCGACCGGAAGGGATATCCTCGCCTCTCCTTTCTGCTGACGGTCGGACCCGCTTAACCCGCCGCTCGATTGATTCTACACGGCCGGCGCGTCCACGATTCTTCCGCCGACCACCCGCCCGCCGCCTCGTAACGAGCCCCTCGCCCTCGCTGACGCCGTCGTTCCGCGCCCCGCGCCGCGTCAGATTCGCTCGCTCGTTCGCCCGCCGACAGCCGCCTGCCCGCCTGTTCGTGCTGTCACCATCGACCGATCGGTATCCTCCTCCTCCTCTTCCACGCCTACGCCAAGCACTCCGACCGGAAGGGATGTCCTCGCCTCTCCTTTCTGCTGACGGTCGGACCCGCTTAACCCGCCGCTCGATTGATTCTACACGGCCGGCGCGTCCACGATTCTTCCGCCGACCACCCGCCCGCCGCCTCGTAACGAGCCCCTCGCCCTCGACTGACGCCGTCGTTCCGCGCCCCGCGCCGCGTCAGATTCGCTCGTTCGCCCGCCGACAGCCGCCTGCCCGCCTGTTCGTGCTGTCACCATCGACCGATCGGTATCCTCCTCCTCCTCCTCTTCCTCGCCTACGCCAAGCACTCCGACCGGAAGGGATGTCCTCGCCTCTCCTTTCTGCTGACGGTCGGACCCGCTTAACCCGCCGCTCGATTGATTCTACACGGCCGGCGCGTCCACGATTCTTCCGCCGACCACTCGCCCGCCGCCTCGTAACGAGCCCCTCGCCCTCGCTGACGCCGTCGTTCCGCGCCCCGCGCCGCGTCAGATTCGCTCGTTCGCCCGCCGACAGCCGCCTGCCCGCCTGTTCGTGCTGTCACCATCGACCGATCGGTATCTTCCTCCTCCTCTTCCTCGCCTACGCCAAGCACTCCGACCGGAAGGGATATCCTCGCCTCTCCTTTCTGCTGACGGTCGGACCCGCTTAACCCGCCGCTCGATTGATTCTACACGGCCGGCGCGTCCACGATTCTTCCGCCGACCACCCGCCCGCCGCCTCGTAACGAGCCCCTCGCCCTCGCTGACGCCGTCGTTCCGCGCCCCGCGCCGCGTCAGATTCGCTCGCTCGTTCGCCCGCCGACAGCCGCCTGCCCGCCTGTTCGTGCTGTCACCATCGACCGATCGGTATCCTCCTCCTCCTCTTCCACGCCTACGCCAAGCACTCCGACCGGAAGGGATGTCCTCGCCTCTCCTTTCTGCTGACGGTCGGACCCGCTTAACCCGCCGCTCGATTGATTCTACACGGCCGGCGCGTCCACGATTCTTCCGCCGACCACCCGCCCGCCGCCTCGTAACGAGCCCCTCGCCCTCGACTGACGCCGTCGTTCCGCGCCCCGCGCCGCGTCAGATTCGCTCGCTCGTTCGCCCGCCGACAGCCGCCTGCCCGCCTGTTCGTGCTGTCACCATCGACCGATCGGTATCCTCCTCCTCCTCCTCTTCCTCGCCTACGCCAAGCACTCCGACCGGAAGGGATGTCCTCGCCTCTCCTTTCTGCTGACGGTCGGACCCGCTTAACCCGCCGCTCGATTGATTCTACACGGCCGGCGCGTCCACGATTCTTCCGCCGAACCTCAATATCTCTCTCGCCATCCAGCCGGTTTCGTAAGCCGCGGCCGGGCCCCCTCGCAATCGTCGGCCCTCTAACAGTGCAGCCTCAGCCGAGCAACGAGCAACGAGCAAGTAGAAGCGGCGGCGGCGTCATCAGCGGTGAACGAAGCCCGCAAATCGTTTCCGCTGTCGTTATGCTTCCTTCTCGTTCTCTCTCTGGCAGCTGCCGACCGCGCAGTTTTCACCCAGCCTGCGTCCGCCCGAATACAGTGCGCTAGGCCGACGGTGCTGCACGCTTTGCGGCTCCAC
>NW_028315465.1:5000-12500 GCF_046866305.1 Octopus bimaculoides
TGACAGATCAGATTGGAACCTGGTGCAACCTCCTGGCTTGCCAGCCCTCAGTCAAACCGTCCAATCCATTCCAGCATGGAAAGCAGACGTTAAACGATGATGATGATGATGGTGTGTGTGTATGTGCATATGAGTTAGTGTATCTTTGTCTTGACATCACATGGCAGTTGTAAGTAAATGTCATAGTCTAACATGTAGTGCTACCTATTTCCAAATCTTCCATGAACACATGTCTGGTCATGAGGAAATAACGGCCTAAGTTAGAAATAGAAGTATATTGGTGACTGGAAGGGTATCTGGTTGCAGAAAATCTGCCTGAATAAACTCAGACCAACACTTGCAATCACTACTAAGTGAATGCTAAAACAATGATGAAGGCGATGTAAGATTAACATTATCTAATATAGAACTAATGCAGCAAGCTGGCTGAATTGTTAACCAGATAGAATGCTTTGTGGCATTTCTTTCAGCTTTACATTCTGAGTGAAGGCACATGGCTCAGTGGTTAGAGTAGTCAGCTCACAACTGTAAGGTCGAGAGTTCAATTCCTGGTGACGTGTCTTGTCCTTGAGCATGACACTTCATTTCACATTGCTCCAGTTTACTCAGCTGGCAAAAATGAGTAATACATGTATTTCAAAGGGGCCAGCCTAGTTACACTCTGTGTCATGTTGAATCTCCCTGAGAACTACTTTAAGGTTATGCATGTCTGTGGAGTGCTCAGCCACTTACCTGTTAATTTCATGAGGAGGCTGTCCTGCTGATCGGATCAACTGGAATCCTTGTCATCATAACCAACAGAGTGCTAGTACATTCTGAGTTCAAATTCTGCTGTGGTCAACTCTGCCTTCCATACTTTTAGGATTGATAACATAAGTACTAGTTATGCACTGGGGTTGATGCAATTAACTAGTCCTGTTCCCCAAAATTTTAGGCTTTATGCCTAGAAAGAATTATCTGATATAGAACTCTGTGTTGAATAGAGTGGATATTTATATTCCATCCATCCACCTCTGCCAACAGTTTCTAGGATAGTCGTGGATATAGAGCTCTTAGGCACCTCTTCCATAAGGTCTTGTCATAAGCAGCCATCATTAGACTTCCCAGCTGGATTCCCAAGTATGACCAACTGAGACAATGGATATTATCCCACCATTTCGTTCTTAGTCTACCACTACGCCTCCTACCAGTTGGCTCAACTTGAAGAATCTGTCTTGTAATTCTTTCCTATAACATTCTAATTACATATCTGTAATGCCAGAGCTGTGACCTCAACAAATGGCCACTCTTAGTTCTTGTGACATGGTTGAATCATTGAGATCGATCCAAGTTTTGTAAATGAAATTAGTTTGACAAAACTATTGGTTGAACTCATTTACAAAACTTGGATCGATCTGTAACCATAGTAACAAATACTTGCACGAGATGACAGATACTAGGATCAATCGGAAGATCTCATGATTGTAAAACTTCTTGATGTTTCAGCCAACACACACACACACACACACACACACACCCACACACGCACGCACGCACGCACGCACACACACACATATCATAAATACATGTCTGTTTGTGTTTAATTCGTCATATAATGTGTGTATATCTAAATTTATATCTATCTATCTCTCTCTCTCTCTCTGTCTATCTATCTCTCTATCTATCTGTCTATCTCTCTCTCTATCTCTCTCTCTATCTATCTGTCTATCTATCTGTCTGTCTATCTATCTGTCTGTTTGTCTATCTATCTATCTCTCTATCTATCTGTCTATCTATCTGTCCGTCTGTCTGTCTGTCTATCTATCTGTCTGTCTGTTTGTCTGTCTGTCTATCTCTCTATCTCTCTATCTATCTATCTATCTATCTATCTCTTCTCACGGACGTGCTGTCACATCGGCTGCGAAGGTAAACGTTTATTTGACCTTTTATTGCCCATATTTTGTTGGAATTTTTGTATATAAGGTGTGTGAAGCACCAAACTTTCTTTTTATTGTGTTTTCAAGGTAGGAATTGGCCCTTTAGGGGCAGTTTCAGCCTTTTTAAAATTATATATTTTCTTCTCGACATTGAAAAATGTCGAGAAACATAGTCATAGAACGCTGGACAGAAACTTTAATGAACGAACATTTTCCTAGACTTGAGACGCTAGGAGAACAAAAAAATAAATCATGCACGCGCACACACACCAAAACAATAACAGACATCGAGAAAAAGAATGAAGCAACAGATTCTAAAGTCAAAGCTGTCAACGTCATCGATACTGTTAAAAGCCCTGTCACCACCAACAACACCAACAACAAAAACAAAACTGTAACCAAGGTTACAAAACCATGCGTAAAAACCGTCACAAATATCTCTGATGTAAGCACCTTTGCTGCTGACGCCATCATCACCACCACCACCAACAACAACGATAACAACAACAACAAAAGTAGCAGCAGCAGCAGCAACAGTTCAACTCAACCTTTACTCTCTTCACAAACAGCAAGCGAAAGAGAGGAAGGAAAAATGAACAGAAGCCACAACACCACAACCACCACCACCACCAACAACAACAACAAAAACTTTGCAGACATGCTAAAACAAAAAAAAGAAACTTTACATTTTACAAACAAAGAACTTATAGAGACCAGGTCCCTTTTTTCTACGTCCGGACAAAATTTAATTTTACATACCCCAAAAGAAGTGAGAGAAGACGTGGAAAAAAGAACCATCATTTACAAAATAATAAGAAAAAGTAAAAAATTAACAAATCCAATTACAAAAACAGAAATTGAGAAATGTGCCAAAAAAATCATGAAAATTAAAGAATATATAAACTGGGGTTTGCAATTTAATACAGTACAATTTCGTTTCAATAATGAAGAAGAGGCGAAATTGTATAGTATGGAAGCCTTACAAAATGATGAACTAATCATGGTCCCATACTACATGGGACAGAGAGTGAGTAGAATAAAAATAAATAATGTCCCTCCGGAAATTGAGTCCAAGTGGATTACTTCGGCGATATGTTTTCATTTGAAAACAATAAATGTGTTAGAAACCACTGTTGTTCATAATAACAGCTGGACCGGAAAAAGCATTGAAATTTTGATCCAGATGGATCAAGATTCACTGGAAAAGTTGCCGAATGTGATTCACTTGGAAAATGGACAAAGCCTCTATGTGGTGGCGGAGGGTAAAAAACCGCTTTGCTACCTCTGCGGAAGCCAAGAACACCTAATTTCAAAGTGCGTTTTGGCACAAAAAAAGAAACAAGAACAGTTACAACCAAAACAAAAAATAAATAAAAAACAACCTTTGCTACCAACACCACCAAACCCACAAGTGATCATCAACAAAGTAAACCAAACGACATCACCATCAACACCAAGAAAAGAAAAAACACCACCACAATCAACTCCAACACCAAAACCAATTAGGGAAACAACACCACCACCAACATCAAAAGATAGACCAACACCAATACCAAGAACAACAACGAAGAAAACAAACATCAACGAAGAAAAAACAAATGCAAAACCTAAATCCCCAACAACACACACACCACACAATACAGGCATAGAACCTGATGCCTTGCCCTTACCCCCCTCTGATCTGTCGGACTTTTCGTCAAACGATGACAGTCCAGTGGAATGGCAGATAGCCACAGGGGGTAAGAGAAAAAGATTAAAAAAGACAAAACCAAGCACAAGCAAAGCAGGGAGGTACACAAACCCTGAAAGCCCCTTACAAAACCAAACTAACACCAACACCAACACCACAAAAACGCATACAATGCTCTCGGCCATAAACACAAAAGACATAAAATTAATGGAGTATATTGCATATCACACAAACATATGTGAAGATGACATGAAAACAAACAATCATCCAAGAACAACACCACCAGAACATATAAAAATATTACATTTGACACCAACACAGCACCACACACTCAAATCCCTCTATCCAAATGCGGTAGGGGGTTTCCAAAAATACCTCTCTAAAAAATTATACAAAGACTTACTCATAGACACTTCTAAGGAGGAACAGTGTAAAACTGTCGAAATGAGTAAGTAACCTTCTCTCTCGACTCTTTACACTTTTCGACTAAATTATGCTTAAAATAGGTTGTGTAAATGTACGTGGCTTGGCGTCAGCTTGGAAGCAAGGATATCTTCTAAATGACATCAGGTCACAGAACATAGAAATAATAGCTATCAGTGAAACCAGACTCAGTAACCCGCGGACCCTCAAGTCCATGTTTGGCGGACAATTCGACATTTATTTTTCTCCCTGTCTGCCAAACATGGGTGGTGGTGGTACCGCGGTGTTTTTTCGAAAGAGTCTGAACCTAAAAGTAAGGCCAATATTCCTAGACCCGGGGGGTAGGCTGGTTGTCGTGGACGTCGATGGTACAAACGGATGTGCTTTCCGTCTGATGGCAGTGTATGCACCGTCCTTAACGGGTCGGGCGGATTTCTTTAGACGTCTAGAGTTTTTCCTGGGAACGTCAAGACCTTTACTATTAGTAGGGGACTGGAACGCTACCTTGGACACGCATCTAGACTATGTGGGAATGGATAGGAGTAGAAGGGGATGTAAGTGCCTTAAAGACCTGCTCAGACGTTTCCATTTGTCTGACAGGTTCCGACTCGACTATCCGAACGTGCCAACGTGGACTTGGACAAACCGCGTCGGATCGTCGAGATCGTATCTAGATAGAGTTCTATGTAGGACAGCGGATAGAGTTAGTGTAGGATGTCCACAATTTAAAATAGTCAGCTACACGGATCACAAATTTGTGACGTGTACGCTCGACTTAGATAAAACACATAGGCAGGGTCCCGGTTACTGGAAACTGAACGCTTCGCTCTTAGCGCGGCAAGTTTACAGGAACCGGATTAACGAATTAATTAAGAGGGCGTTAACAGGAGCCATCGTTAACAACCGATGGTGGTTTGCCCTGAAAATAGCAATTAAATCGGAATCTATTAGGTTTAGTAAAGAACTAGCGATAGATCGAAATAGAATAGAGGGAGACTTAGTCAAGAAACTAGAAGAGGCACTTACAACTGGCAGCGCAACCAACGTTTTGGCAGCGAGGATGGCCCTCGACCAACACCTCAACGCCAAACACGAAGGTTGCGTCGTCAGAGCTAAAATGCGTGCCTTAAGGAACGAAGGGATCGAAGCTGCGCGAGAAGCCCGGGTGGCGGAGGCGCAACGCGGTGACAGAGCCACTATTCGGTCTCTAATTGATGAACAAGGATGCAGTTTACTCGAACCCGAAAGGATGTGTGGGGCCTTTCAACAGCACTTTGCTCGACTGTTTGGTGCGAGCGGTGGGTCGGAACGCAGGATGGACTTCAGTGCCTACCTGACTGGCCTGCCGCGGCTCACGGCGGGAGAAGCAGAGTGTTGTGAGGGTCCCATCACAGCTGCTGAAATAAGGGATGCTATGGCGGGCTGCGCGAGGGATAAGTCGCCTGGATTGGATGGTCTACCCTACGAGCTGTATTGCCAAATGCCAGACTTGTTTGGAGACCTCTTGGCATCAGTCTACTGCAACTGGCAACAAAACGGGAGAATTCCCAGTTTCGTGAGCCGAGGTGCAGTGACATTGCTGAAGAAAGACCCAAACAAGGGGAATTTTATAGATAATTTCAGGCCCATCACTCTGCTCAACGCAGATTTGAAAATTTTGGCCAAAGTAATAGCCGAGAGGTTGGCGCTTGTCATCGATAAACTGGTCGACAAGGCGCAAACATGCGCAGTGCCGGGCAGAAGCATCCATGACAACCTCCACCTCATGCGCTACATCATGGACAGGGTAGTTAAGGATCCTGGCATGGGTGGGGCGTTGATCAATTTAGATCAATCTAAAGCCTTCGATAGGGTCGACCATCGATACCTGGCGGCCGTCCTCAGGGCGGCTGGCTTTGGTCCCGTTTTCCGCGGTTGGATCGCTGCCTTGTATAGCGGCATCCGATCGGTAATTCGGGTGAACGGTCACCTGTCAAAACCTTTCGACATCAAGCGTTCGGTCCGTCAGGGATGTCCCCTGTCGGCGCTTCTGTATGTATTGACGCTCGAACCACTACTGCGGAAGCTGGCGACACTGAGGGGTATCCCACGGGAGCTGGGTTGCGGGACGAGCGTGTCTGCATATGCGGACGATGTCACCGTCATAGTGTCGAGCGAAAAGCACGTCGAGATGCTAAGCGAGACACTTAAAGAATACGAAACGGTGACAGGAGCAAAACTTAACCCGGAAAAGTCGGTGGGTTTGCTACTCGGCACCTGGAGAAGCAAGCCTATACCGTCCAACAGTGACTCCGTAGTGGGACGCTGGACGGACGGACCGGTTAAACTGCTCGGGGTCTGGTTCAATCCGGACCTCCAGATGGATAAGAACTGGGACGAAATCACCAGTAGAGTAATCAAACTCAGCCAAACATGGGCCGAGAGAAAGTTATCTCTAAAAGGTCGGGCGGAGGTGGCTAATGCGTATATCGCATCAGTCATTGATTACCGCCTGACCGTCGTACCTTGTCCCAATGCCACCATCACGAAACTAGAACGCATACTCTTCCGCTTTCTGTGGAAGGGTGGCGTTCCGATGGTGAGGCGATCCATTTGCTGTCAACAACCGTTACATGGAGGACTGGGGATGCCGTGGTTAATGATGCGCAGACATGCGCTGAGACTGCGGCATCTCTGGAACTTCATTGAAGACGGTGAACAGGTGTGGGCGCCGTTTGTGAGGCTCGCCTTCCCGCAGCTCGTCTCACTCACCGAACTGCAAACATGGATCAAAAAGAGACCGAAACTGGGCGATTGGCACCGCGAGTGTCGCCAAGCTCTACAACAGCTCTGCCGTCCAGGATCAAACTTGTGCAACTTACAAACGACCAATGCGTTCTATAGAGGACTAGTGGAGGGGAGGTCCGACGACACTCTCGGGGCAAACCTGGGTGTCGACGAGAAATTCCTAACTCGCCTTTTCAAGACAACGTTCGGGCCGGGGCCTATGGATAATTTCCAGAGATCCCTGGCTTGGCAATGCTATCGGGACGCACTACCAGTTCGAGAGAAGGTCTACAGACACGGTTCGAAAACCACCGGACCGACCTGCCCGAGATGCGGTCAGAGCGACGAAACCGTTCTGCACGCACTCGTGCAGTGTCCAGATATTTCAGAGCTGTGGACCTTCGTCGAACGGCTGCTGTCGCGTGTGGGACGAGCCCGCTTATCGGCCGAGTCTATCGTGAATATTGTTCCGCCACCTTCCTTTAAACGGGAAGGAAAAACGGTTTACGTAACACTGATAGCTATGGCGAAAGAATGTGTGTGGTGGACGCGTTTGAAAGGTTTACAAACAAACACTTTCCTCTCTGGTCAGTCCCTCGTCAACTTTTTCAAGTACCACTTGAAAAGGAGGATGAGGATAGAGAGGAAAGCGTTGTCGAATGAAAGCTTCAATAAAAAATGGGTAAATGTGGCAAAATTGGTGAG
>NW_028315465.1:20000-38993 GCF_046866305.1 Octopus bimaculoides
GATGTAATATATGTAAATACGTAATAACTCTGTTGTCCATTCACTTCCTCACAGATGGCATGAGTTAAAGACATCAACAACGATATATATATATATATATATATATATATATATATATATATATATATATATATATATATATATATATATATATATACTTAGACACTTAGATATTTAGATGAGATTCAGCCAGAATTGGTCCAGGCCACATCTAATTTAATAGCACCACCTAGAAAAGACATTTAATGATGTTTCTCTGACCACCATTCTTTGGGCACCATAGCCCATTCAAGTCAGAAATATCTGTCTCTTTGTCTGTCTGCCTGTCTGTCTGTCTATCTATCTATCTATTTATCTATCTATCTATCTATCTATCTATCTATCTATCTATCTATCTATCTGTCTGTCTGTCTGTCTGTCTGTCTATCTGCCTGTCTGTATATATTGTATATATATATATATACATATATAATGATAATATTAGGGATAAAATCCAAAATTACAGGTAAAACCTCAATTAAAAATCAATTTATTAAAAATTAAAATTAGATCAAGCTTCACAGTATAAAATATATTAATATATAGTATTATGATATTTACTTTGCATTATATTATACTTGTTTATTGTACTTTTAATTATAAATTTTTTCTATATGTGACAGTGGATGTTCATCAATGAGTTCATAGACCTTGGTTCTTTTCCCTAATACTATATATTTATATACATATATATATATATATATATATATATGGAGAGAGATAGGTTGATAGATAGATATACTAATATATATATATATAGTAAATAAAAAAACGAAGAACAAACACAAAAAAAAAACAATGCGAGGATGTGATACATGTAAAGTAGTAGCAGACACTCAGGGAAGGAAAGAAAGGTGGGTTTACATTTGAAGCAAAGCTCTTCTTCAGAAACAGGAGACAGAGGAAAGTCCAAGAGAAACGGAAGAGAGAGGGAAAAAAAAATCAACAACAGTTCACATGTGGTTACATTTTGAAAATATATATATGTGTAAAGCCATATATATGTGCCAAGTGCGATTGTTGCCATGGCCAATGCCAGTGTTTCATAGCTGGTACCTATGCCAATGGCATGTAAAAAGCACCCACTACACTCTTGGAGGTTGTTGGCATTAAGAAGGACATCCAGCAGTAGAAACTATGCCAAAACATATTGGAACCTGGTGCAGCTTTCCAGATTTCCGGTTTTCAGTAAAACTGCCCAACCCATGCCAGCATGAAAAGCAGATGTTAAATGGATAAGGATGATGAGGAGGAGAGTGGAGATGATGAGGATGGTGATGATATATCAGTGTGCATGTGCGACAGAACAGTGATGTATTGAGAGAGAAGTTGAGCATAAGAAGGATTATGCGCAAGAGGTTTGGTCATGTGGTGCGGATAGATGAGGACAGTCGCATAAAGAAGTGCTGATCACTTAAAGTGGAGGATAGTTGTGAAGGACACGGGATGAAGTATTGCAGAACAATCTCAACATGCTGAGCCTTAAGGTGGAGATGAAAGAGGACTGAGATATGTGGCACATTGCTGTACTCGAGAAGACTCATGCACCACTACAGAATTGATATCCTGAAACCAAAGTGTCACATAAAAAACATTGATGTGGTGTGTGTGTTGGTGTTACATAAAAAGCACTGGTGATGGTGTCATGTAGAAAGCATTCGTGATGGTACCACATAAAAAGCACTGGTGATGGTGCCATATAAAACGAGCCCAGTATATTCTGTAAAGCAGTTGGCATCAAGAAAGACATCCAACTAGAGAAACCAAGCCAAATCAGACTATAGATCCCGGTGTGGCTCTTGTGCTTACCAGTTCCTGTCAAGTCATCCAACCCATGCCAGCATGAAGGACGAACGTTAAAGGATGATGAGAATGACAACAGTGATGACATTATATGCGAGTGAGTGGGCAAATGAAAGAAAGTGGCACTCAATACATTTTGTAGGATTGCATATATTTTTGACAACAGATTGACTCTGTTTCAAGGGCATGTAGGACACGTCCACCTCATCATTTATCTCACCAGATATCATCTTATCAGTTATCCTAATATCTGATAAGACAAGATGCCTCCTACACACACATGAAACTTTTAAGTCGTATGGAAATGAGTCAAACTGTAATTAAATAAAGACATACATATACATGTACATATACATATATATGTAGATAGATAGATAGATAGAAATATATATATTTACATTTGTATATATATATATATGTGTGTATGTATATATATATATATATATATATATATATATACACACACATACACACACACACGTATATATACAAATGTAAATATAGATAGATAGAAATAATATATTTACATTTGTATATATATATATATATATATATATATATATATACACACACACACATATATATATACAAATGTAAATATATGTATTTCTATCTATCTATATATATATATATACATATATCTATATATATATATTCTATCTCTCTCTCTATATATATATATCTATATGTATATATATATATATACACATGCATATGTATATATATTCTATCTATCTATCTATCTATCTATCTATCTACACACACACACACACACACACACACACACACACACACACATGTATATAAGTAAATATTGAATGTGTATTTTCTGCAACCATAAATTGATTTTGCAAATTAAAATCTTAAATATGAATAAGGTTACTTGATATGTGAAGTTCAAACGGTGTTTTTAATTAAATGCAATAGATGGAACAACAACAACAGCAGCAGCAGCAACAACAAGACCTTTTTTTTTTTTAAATAATACAAATGGTGAAATTGTTTTATTGCACTTCTATCTGTATATCATTGACACGAACATAGTTTTTGTAAAAAATGTCTCATTCCTTTAAAACATTTTATGTATGTATGTATGTATGCATGTATGTATGTATGTATGAAGTCAATTGGAATGAAGTCAATTGGAATGGCTCCAAAAGATATAGAAGTCCTCGCTTCAGATCGAGTTGGATGGCGAACAAGGGTGTGGAGTGGAGTGAAAGCATTTGAAGAGGCCAGGATGATGCAAGCAGGGCTCAAGAGACATTTAAGGAAAAATGTAAAGACTGAGAAGGTGAATGACAAGGACCTCTTTGTGTGCACAGTCTGTGACAGACCATGTCTGTCCTTGGCTGGCCTCAAATCTCACCTGCGAACCCATGGAAAACAAACCTCATCCAGCTATTCTGATTATATGTCTGTGCACACGTTTGAATGTGGTGTGTGCCAGAGGGTTTGCAAATCCAATGGGGGTCTTAAAAGACATGTTAGGATCCACATTGAGCAGAACTTACTTGCAGGTATTGGTAGTGCAAATCAGAGGTGCAATCTGTGTGGGTGTTTTTTCAAAACACTGTCTGGTTTAAAAAGCCACATCAGACGCCATGAAAGGGCTAAGGTGTAGGTGCAGGAGGTGGTCAAACTCTGTTTAAGGAGTAGACAACCACCATGTATGTGTGTATGTATGTATGTGTGTGTGTGCATGTGTATGTATGTATGCATGTTTGCATGTATATGTATGTATGTGAGTGTGTGTATGTATGAGTGTATGTATGAATGTGTGTGTATTTATGTATGTATGTATAGATGTATGTATATACGTATGTATGTATGAATACTTGTATGTATGAATATATGTACATACGAATGTATGCATATATGTATGCATGTGTGTCTGTGTATGTATGTATCTCTGTATGTTTATATTTAGTCTTGTATGTATGTATGTATTCATGTATGTATATGTTTGTAACTACAAGTGTATGTAGCTATGTATATGTGCATGCTTTGTATGTATCTTTGTATGTATGGAAGCTTGTAAATGTTTTTACATCCATATATCATATCAAATAGTGTTGAAAGACAATTGAAGCCAAACTTATGTATCTGCATTAACTCATTCCAGATGTGTCATCAACATTTAACTTATTCTATCTTTCCTGATTGAACATAACTATTATAACTATTATACTTTTATATTTGGGAATATTATGTCATAAATTAAGTTAAATGAAACTAATATATAAGCAATCAGTTCCGGGTTCAGTCCCACTGCGTGGCACCTTCGGCAAGTGTCTTCTGCTATAGCCTCGGGCCGACCAAAGCTTTGTGAGTGGATTTGGTAGACGGAAACTGAAAGAAGCCCGTTGTATATATGTATATATATATATAGATGTGTGTGTGTGTGTGTGTGTGTGTGTGTGTGTGTTTGTGTGTCTGTGTTTGTCCCCCCAACATTGCTTGACAACCGATGGTGGTGTGTTTACGTACCCGTAACTTAGCGGTTCAGCAAAAGAGACCGGTAGAATAAGTACTAGGCTTACAAAGAATAAGTCCTGGGGTCGATTTACTCGACTAAAGGCGGTGTTCCAGCATGGCCGCAGTCAAATGACTGAAACAAGTAAAAGAGTAAAAGAGTATATATATGTATATATATATATATATATATATATATATATATATATATATATACATAGCTAGTGCAAACACATGCTGCAACTAAGATATTTTGGACCTAAAGGAGCTACAATTACAAAGTCAAGTACAGTGCAAGATTTGGAGACTGATATGTCCCAGAACACCTCGTTTTCCACGCATATCACCAAAATGGTGGCAACGTACAGGCAAATGGCCGGATGGATTCTGAGAACCTTCAGAACAAGGGATGAGCAAAGTATACTGGTTATGTGGAGGACATTTGTACTCAGCTGTCTAAACTACAGTGCTCAACTGTAGTCACTTTAAAGTGTCAGATTAACAGTAGAACTTGAGACAGTTCAGTGATGCTACATGAAGAAGATTGCATCAGTGGAACAGCTGAGCTACTGGGAGAGACTGAAAGAGCTACAGCTCTACTCCCTGGAGCAAAGTATGCAGTGATATACATATGGCAGCCATATGTAGACGTATATTGTCATACAACAACAAAGCTTTCTTTGACAAGGCGCAAAAGTTGCTGTGTGATAAGTAGCTTGTTTACCAACCACATGGTTCCGGGTTCATTCCCACTGCATGGCACCTTGGGTAAGTGTCTTCTACTATAGCCTCGGGCCGACATAAGGCTTGTGAAGGGATTTGGTAGACGGAAACTGAAAGAAGCCTGTAGTATATATGTATGTGTGTGTGTGTGTGTGTGTGTGTGTGTGTGTGTGTGTGTTTGTTTGTGTGTGTGTGTTTGTCCCCCCCAACATCGCTTGACAACCGATACTGGTGTGTTTACATCCCCACAACATAGCAGTTCAGCAAAAGAGACTGATAGAATAAGTACTAAGCTTACAAAGAATAATTCCTTGGGTCGATTTGCTCGACTAAAGGTGGTGCTCCAGCATGGCCCCAGTCAAATGACTGAAACAAGTAAAAGAGTATAAGAGTAATAAGCTTTGGCATTTGGTGCAAATTGTCGGCTTCAGTTTGTTGGCAAGCAAAGCACTGTTGATCATACACCCCTTTTCCAAGTAGTCTTTCGCTATAGGCCTTTTTGAGTCCCAAAAATGGGTTAGCATCACCTTTCCCGTGGAAGACTAAGTATTGATTTTTTGTCATCGCTGTTAAGCCAGGATGTTTCCAGTCCACAGTCTGTCTTTCAGATTCTGCCTCATAATGATGGACCCACATTTTATCTCCTGTGACTATTCTGCTCAAAAATTCTTCATCTTCATTGTTGTAGTGATCGGGTAAACGGCAGACCTCAAGACATTTGTGCTTCTGCTCTGCAATAAGCTCTTTTGGCACCCAACTTGCACGGGCTTTATGAAGGTCAAGCTCGTCATGGATGATTTTCAGCACCTGATACAACTTCTGACCAGAGAAATCCGATCACTGCTCTTTGTTCTTCTTTGGTGTACATTGCTAGTGGAATGGCCATGCTTACACTGTAAAGCCAGAAAGGAAAATGGCACGATCAGGTTCAAACTTCGATCATATGACCACAATAGAACTAACTATAAGCACACATGCACAGAAGGCAGTGTGGCAATAATAAAGTTATGTTATAGCAAAAGTGTGGATAATTTTTGACTTCCCCTCGTATATTACTATATATATATTATATATATACATGTCTGTGTGTATATAGACGCACATACACATATATACTTATTCGAAAAATTTTCATTTGGGTGCTGCTTTCCCGCCCAAATTGATCTGGCAACCATGTGGGAATTAGCAAAATTTCATAGTCAGACATTAATGTTAAATGGATCACAGCTAAAAAAAGCCTGTTTCTCTCACAGAAAAACTCTGCATAGGATGTCAGAATAACATTTAATAAATAAAAAACAAATTGTAAAATGCTTTCCATGAATCTCTTTATTGGTAGTCTATGTTTTATTGACAGTCAATTTTCTTAAAATTTATATTTTTTATACATTTTATGAATAATTTCAATGTTGAATAATTAAATTGTGTTTTAAACAATATTCCCATCATTTAGAAAAGCAAATTAAATGTATCTTAAGGCACAGGTATGGATGGTTGTGTGATTAGAAAGTTCATTTTCCAACCTCTATGAGGCTTCAGCTTCAGTTCCATTCCATTGCACCTTGGGCCAGAGTCTCCTATTACAGCCTGGGGCCAACCACTGCTTTACAAGGGAATTTGTAGCAACCCCATTATATATATATATATATATATATATATATATATATATATATATATATATATTTATATTTATATACACATATATAGTTGAAATTTACAGAAAAAACAAAAAACGAAGACAGATGTATAAACAACAAGCAGGTGTATTAGTTTGATGCTCAGAAAGGTGAAAAAGTCTTTTATGTTTCGAGCCTACACTCTTCAACAGAAAGGAGATGTTGGAGTGGACCCCCCACCCTGGCATCGGAAACTCAGAGTTTTATCATGGCTACTGAGTAAGTGTCACATATTTTTACAGATAAATTCCTCTATTTGCATAATATCGAGGTCTCTTTCTTTCTTTTGTTGCCATTCCTGTCAAATATATATATATATATATATATAGGGAGAGAATTCACAAAAGAACAAAGACGAAGACAGGTGGTGTAAACAATATATATATAAGCATGTGGCTGTCTGGTAAGTAGCTTGCTTACCAGGCACCTTGAGCAAGTGTCTTCTATAGCCTCAGGCCACCCAAAGCCTTGTGAGTGGATTTGGTAGACAGAAACTGTAGGAAACCCATTGTATATATGTAAATATATATGTATGTGTGTGTATGTTTGTGCATCTGTGTTTGTACCCCCAACATCACTTGACAGCCGATGGTGGTGTGTTTACGTCCCCATAACTTTGAGGTTCGGCAAAAGAGAGTGATAGAATAAGTACTAGGCTTACAAAGAATAAGTCCTGGGTTAAATTTGCTCAACTAAAGGTGGTGCTCCAGCATGGCCACAATCAAATGACTGAAACAAGTAAAAGAGTATATATATATATATATATGTATATTCATATATATAAAGACAGAGAGAGAGAGAGAGGACACTCACCCAGCATCTGAAAGGTACAGGGTTTGATTCCACATAGCTGCCTGCTGGCAATTTTTTCCCATTTTCTAAGGGTAAATACTTAATCTTTCTTGGTTCTTTGCACATTTATATAGCATTCGAAATTTGCTTTCCCATCTGTAAAAGACCAACTCACTTGGTGCTTATAAAGTTTATGTATATTTATATATATACATCATCATCATCATCAGCATTATCATCATCATCATCGCTTAATGTCTGCTTTCCATACTGGCATGGGTTGGACAGTTTGACTGAGGTCTGAAAAGCCAGTGGTTGCACCAGGCTCCAATCTGATCTGGCAATGTTTTTACAGCTGGATGCCCTTCCTAATGCCAACCACTCTGAGAGTGTAGTGGGTGCTTTTTACACACCACCAGCACAGCATGCCACCGATATATATATATATATATATAAGTAATAATTATATAGAGTATGGCAACTTGTTCATCCTCAAAGTTTATTTTCTCTTAATTTACAGTTTTATACAGCATACTGTTATGATCTTTATGACCTGCACAGACAGCAGCTGGTGTGAATTTGAGGTCAACTACAGAAGCCTGCAGATGGATTAGGTTTCAGTTCCAAAATACCACCCCACACACAAACATACCAAACGCTAACAAAAAACTCACTCCCCTCAGTTCACTTTGACCCTAACCAAATGAATAGACCCTGAAGAAGCTGCACCAAATAATAGTGCAATAATAGTACCAGGTTGCATCTGCAACCGCCTGTAGTCTGCACAGTGGAAACACATGTACGTCATAAAGACCATAATAATATGCTGTAGAAAATTGTAAAATAAGAGAAAATAAACTTTGAGGATGAACAAGTCTCCATATTCTGTATAATTATTACTAATATATACTCCAGGCAATATTATTGTCCAGCAAGCTAAACACAGAATTACCCATCGGAAGAATTCACAGAGTGACTGACAACTAATAGCATGATAATCCTTCGCCATATAGTGGTTCACGTATTGTGCTTCACTTATCTTGATTTATCATTTAAGCTTACATCAATTCCTCCATGTTTTGCATTTGCAATAAAATAAATATAAACAAGTTATAAAAATAATGAAAAGAAATATGCAGTACAGTACTATTTCTACTTCACAGATTTCCACCTATTGCAGGGGTTTTGGAATGTAACACCCGCAATAGTTGAGGGATTATTATAGTCACAAATCTTATATACTGATCAATGTGGTTAGCCATAAACTGGAACTTAACTGAGAGCCACCACGGTATCCACCTCGATAATATATCCCTCCAAACTCATACACACACATGCGCACATGCACACACTCATACACACACACACACACACACACACACACACACAAGCCAATGATTCCAGAATAATTTAACCCTTTAATATTCAGATTATCCTGCCAAATTTAATGCTTATTTATTCACATTCTTTTAAATTAATCATGTATTATCTAATGGCTTTTAGATATCAATGATGTGATTGATTATTTTTAGAATGACATTGTAGGGTAGGTGTGAGGGGTTTGATCTAGATAGGTAGATAGGTATGTTCAGTGTTGGTGCAGGCATGGCTGTGTAGTAAGAAGCTTCCATCCCAGCCTCATGCTTCTAGGTTCAATCCTACTGCGTGGCACCCTGAGCAAGTGTCTTCTTTTCTAGTCGCAGGTCGACCAAAGCCTTGTGACTGAATCTGGTAGACAGAGACTGAAAGAAGCCCATCGTATATCTACATATACACACACACATATATATATATGTGTGTGTGCATGTGTGTGTATATATATATATATATATATATATATGTCTGTGTGTGTGTGTCTTTATTGCTTGTTTTTGTTTTTTGTTTCCCCGCCCCCTACTATCACCACCACTTGACAAGCAATGCTGGTGTGTTTACATCCGCATAACTTAGTGGTGCAGCAAAATAGACCAATAGAATAAGTACCAGAAACGCCTGCTGCTCACTGTTTATCATTTGATAACATTGAAGATTCAACACAAGCCAAACACATCAAAGTAACTGACTCTATCCCTAAACCTGGTTCAAGCCTTAATCCCAGCCTAACTGAACATAAGGGAATGTGAGCTGGCTTAGACCGTTGTGAGACAGGTTAGTTTTATCCAGCAATCAATATATCCAGCAATCAATATATTCCACTAAAAATTCTTCACGGCAGTGCTCCAACATGGCCATAGACAAATGATTGAAACAAGTAAACAATAAAAGAAAAGATATATATATAGGCGTAGGAGTGGCTGTGTGGTAAGTAGCTTGCTTACCAACCACATGGTTCCGGGTTCAGTCCCACTGCGTGGCATCTTGGGCAAGTGTCTTCTACTATAGCCTCGGGCTGACCAAAGCCTTGTGAGTGGATTTGGTAGACAGAAACTGAAAGAAGCCCGTCGTATATATGTATATATATATATATATATATATATATGTGTGTGTGTATGTGTTTGTGTGTCTGTGTTTGTCCCCCAAACATCACTTGACAACCGATGCTGGTGTGTTTACGTCCACGTAACTTAGCGGTTCGGCAAGAGAGATCGATGGAATAAGTACTAGGCTTCCAAAGAATAAGTCCTGAGGTCGATTTGCTTGACTAAAGGCGGTGCTCCAGCATGGCCACAGTCAAAAGACTGAAACAAGTAAAAGAGTAAAAGAGTAAAGAAAGTATATATATATATATGTAAACAAATATATACTCTTTTATTCTTTTACTTGTTTCAGTCATTTAATTGCAGCCATGCCTGCACCTCCACATAGCCCCATGTTTGTGCTTTCTCTTGTCATCTGCTGTTATGGCCTGAATGAGCTGCTGCTTGTAGGGTTTCATTAGCAAGCATTTTCTCAGGATGCACCAAACTGCTGTTGGAGGAATCTGGGTTTCCAGACTTGTTCTTCTTATGGAGTTCTCAGGGCTTCACACGAATTTTCGGTGAACCCACTCAACTGTCTCTTGGTGGTCATCCAGATCTTTTGCCCTGCACGGACAGCCTTCCGCTTTGAATTTTTTGTGCCTTGTCCAAATCTGCATTACTGTTGGTTACTTTTTAGAGAACTCTCTCACAAATGCACACTACACAGTCTTGTTCGACTGTGTTTGAGCATACTCCAACTCACAAAACGCCTTTTCTCTTCCAGTGAATGCCATTTCTATACCTGAAAAGATAAACGTATCAAACATTACACATAAAATTTTGACTTATTTCTACACATGCTGTTAAAATACAAAGTCATTTGAACAAGAACTGGCAAAATTATTAGATTGTGAAATGATATCAAATTTTTTGAAACACCCTGTATATGTATATATTCTTTTATTCTTTTACTGGTTTCAGTCATTTGACTGCAGCCATGCTGGGGCACCACCCTTTAGTTGAACAAATCGACCCCAGAACTTATTCTTTGTAAGCCTAATATTTATTCAATAGGTCTCTTTTGATGAACCATTAAGTTACAGGGGATGTAAACACACCAACATTGGTTATCAAGCGATGGTGGGGAGGACAGATACAGACATACAAGCATACATATATATATATATATATATATATATATACATACATACATACATCCAACGGGCTTCTTTCAGTTTCCATCTACTAAATCCACTCTCAAGGCTTTGGTTGGTGCAAGGCTGTAATAGAAGACACTTGCCCAAGGTACCATGCAGTGGAACTGAACTTGGAACCATGTGGTTGGGAAGTAAGCTTCTTACCACACATCATCATCAGCATTATCATTTAACATCCATTGTCATATTGGCATGGGCTGGATGGTTTGACCAGTCTGACATGCTAGCTAGAAGGCTGAACTAGACTCCAGTCTGATTTGTCATGGTTTTCTATGGCTGGATACTTTTCTTAACACCAACTACTCCAAGAATGTAATGGGTGTTTTTATGTGCAACTAGCACAGGGGCCATTTGCATGACACCGGGGTGCTTTTACGTGCCACTAGCACATACACATGTGTATGTGTTTGTGAATGTTAACAAACTACACTGAGATTTAGTTTTAACCAGTGATGTCACAGTTTGTGGATGGGCTGCAACAAGTGATATTTGTTGACATTTCCAGTCAACAAATTCACCATAAGCTCTATACTTTCAAATTCCTCTGGAATGAAATATTTTTTTCTTGGAAAATTAGAAATAGTTGGCAGCAGAAAGATCATCTTGCCATGAAAATTCTACCTTAATTACATCCCATCAAAGTCATGACAGTATGATAAGCAGACATCAAAGAAAATGAAGGAATTTTTTTTATTTTTTCCCAATTTTTAATAAAACTTTTATGCTTAAATGGTTAAAAATTTTACGTTTATCAGGAGTTTGAAAAAAGTCTTTCTTTAGGCTTTTCTTCTTCTAAGATCAGAGCAGTAACAATTACTAAGATCTCTTTGTCTGAAACTAATTTGAAAAGAGTGACACTGAATTGCAAAAGAAATTCAATAAGTTGGGAAAATGAATTCAAAGAGTAAAGAAGAAATCATCTTGTATTGGTGAAGACATATAATCAAGCAACCAAATCAAATGAAGGTGAAAAAGAATGATGGAATGTTCTTGAAGAAGCCATGATTAGAAATCTAAGTACTGAATCAAAGAAATATGAATTATGAATCTGATTCAGATGTCTTGATTGGCATAATATCTCTAAAGTGCACACTGTAGGGTACAAAACTGGAAAGGGGAAGCTCCAGATATGTTCTGTTCATATGGGATGATAAAATTACAACCCATATCAATGATTCCATAGCCACATAATCCTTTACTATTCAGATTACTTTGTCAAATGTAAAAAAGGGTAAAGGGTAAAGACCCCCCTTGGTCATGAATGACCATGAGATTTGCACCTAGAAAATTCCCCTCTGAGGTAAAAGTCCAGGCAAAGTTGTTTATAGAAGACCAGCAGTCACCCATGCATACCAGTTTCCCCTCTCCATGTCACTGATGTCATCCAAGGGAAAGGCAAAGGATGATACAACTTGGCACCAGTGATGTCGCAACTCATTTCTACAACCGAGTGAACTGGAGCCACGTGAAATAAAGTGTTCTGCTCAAGAACACAACACACAACCCAGTCCAGGAATCAAACTCACTACCTCATGGTTGTGAATCCGGTGCTCAAACTACTAATGCCTATTTATTTACAGTCATCATCATCATTATTATCATTCTTTAACATCTGTTTTCCATGATGGCATGGGTTAGCCAGTTTGATCAGAGCTGACAAACCAGAGAGCTGCACCAGGTTCCAGTCTGATTTGGCTTGGTTTCTACAGCTGGATGCCCTTCCTAATGCCAACCACTCCACAGAGTATACCAGGTGCCTTTTACATGTCACCCACATGGGTGCTCTTTGCATGGTGCCAACACATGACTTTTGCAAGCCGACATTATTTTGAATTAATCATGCATAATCTTCTAACTTTGAAATTTCAATGATGTGATTGTTTATTTTTAGAGTAACATTGTAGGGTAGGTGTGAGAGGTTGGATCTAGTCAGTTTGCATGTAAAACAGGTAGAATGTTTTAGACCAAATATGACCAGTTTAAATGTTAAAGGATTAAACAGTTGTTAAAAGGAAGCACTGCAGAATGAAATGGCTTCTATTCTAAGGTGAGACATTCCAAACGACTTCTTATGTAAATACTGATGAAGGAGGACGTATGCTGACATTCAGAATACAGAACCAGACTTATGATTATTTGGGGGCGGCATATCTCATTTACTTTGAAATACTAGTAACACGTTTCTGCGATTAGACTTCATGATTAATGAATAAGAACATGGAAGAAAACATTGTATCAAACTTCCAGCTGTTTCAGAGTAAAATAGTCTTTGATATTCAGCAAATATGACGTCGACGCAATGAATAAGTAATGAATTTTAAAATCTCTCTTGATGTTGGAAGCATAAATGAAACTTTTTGAGCCATACAAGTGTGGAGTTAAGTATAATACATAAGATGATGTTAATGAGTGAAAACAAAGAGAAAATTATTGTATTACTTTACATTGATTATTTAGTGATTCTGTAATATATATAATGGGAAAATTTTCTCTTTTCAAATAGAAGAAAACTAATCAGAATTTGGAGAAATGTTGTTATTGGCAGACCATTTCAGTATTTGTGACAAAAAGTAGTGTTAAAGTTACTGTGTTGGTTACACTGTAATTCAACCTTTACCAGCAATACACTACAACGACCTGCTCATAATACTACATTTCTTCAACTTACTTTGACCATTTTCTTTCTTGTATTTGAAAAGGGTTTTTTTCCCCAAAAAATTTTAGATCATGAAACAGCCTATATAAGAGAATGCAAAATCATTTCTCTTTGCTTCATTCATTGACATTACATATTTTGCATGTCTTAAGGTTTTTGTGAACATTTATCTCACTTACATACATTGCAATGCTTTGAGTAAATCACAGTTATCTTTTTATGAATGAAACTGTCATAAAAGTTATCACCCATGCAGATAAAGTGCTCCCTCAGGGGACATGAACATTGTTTTAACCCTTTCACATTCAGACTATCCTGTCAAATGTAATGCTTATTTATTTGCCTGGTTTTGAATTAATCATGCATTATCTTGTAGCTTTGAAATTTTGATGATGTAATTGCTTATTTTTAGAATGGCATAGTAGGGTAGGTGTGAGGGACTGGATCTGACCGATTTAAACATGAAACAGTTTGGATATTTTGGCCTGATGTGGCTGGTTTAAATGCTAAAGGGTTAAAGTTCTATAAATGGGAGATAATTCTAGAGAAATATAACCAATTTCCGATCAGAATCTCAGAAACATTCTGTTTATATGATCCATTGTAAGATCCACTCACCTTTGGAAAGGTCAGTATGGATGTAACCTTGGCACTCAAAGATTTGATGGGAAGAAAGTGTAGATTAGTGGTCCACAACCACTTTTTATCTGTGGACCCCCTTGATTACTATTATTTTGGGGGTCGATCCCCCCCCCCCCGCCCCAGCCATTTGATGATTAAAAACTAGTTTCATAGATATTTCTTTCAAAATTCCTATTTTGTTTACCACAGATTAACTTGTGTAGGCTGAACTATAAGAAACATTGACCCTTTTGTTACCAACCCAGCTGAAACCGGCTTTGGCACTGAGTACAAATGTCTTGTGTTCTTAAGTTTTGAATTAAAATCTTCCGCCAAACCTTATTCCTAACACTAGCTTAATGATAACTAAGTTATTTTACTAAATTCTTTGTTATATTTAAAGTAATTGAAAGAAACACAGAGCAACTCAAAATAAATCCAGTGACGAAAGGGTTAAAGAAAGACCTGGCTATTTCTTGCAATAAATACATCAAAATCGAAATTTTTCAGGAATATTTAAAATACTACTACGGATCCCCAATTTTCTATTTTGTTTGCGTGGACCCCAAGGGTCATATGGAGAGAGCTTCTATGTAGCCATCAGTTAAATCTCTCTCTCGTTGAACTCTTCACAGTCTTCATCCCTTTTGATATCAACCAACATGAGAACACCTCTGGTTTAATGATGCAAACTTCCTATTTAAAGAACCACTGGTGTAGATAAATGTTTTCTATGTCTACAGGTTAATGATCAGATTAAATAACATCTAGTTTACCACTTCTGCCATTTCTTCAATTAGTTTATTGTGAATACGTAGGCAAAGATCGAGTAAGAACATCTTACCTTCATCTAGTTTAACCAGTCTAATTTGAGAATTGAAAAATGTACGTATACCTAAGAGATTTCTTGAGTAATGAAGGAAAGCCAATGCATGTTGATTGTCTTGCTGTCTTGCTGCCATTTTTCCCATGACGGCCAAGCTAAGTATATGAATATACTTAAGATGTTGTTAGCCACTACAGAAAGTTTAACTATCCGGCTCTGTTCATTGCTTTCATAAGCAATTTTGTATACAATCTAAAATGAACAGAAACAGAAGCTGAATTGTTTCCCAGCAAACAACTACAAAATTATTAAGATACTGTTGCAAAGGTTTGCCATCAAAAGATTATTAAATTAACTCTTTTGGTACTCATACACCTGAGAATGTTTCTGGTTCTGTGATACAAACTTTCCTGCTTTATAAAAGGATGAAAATTAAAATCCTTCATCAAAATTTCCTGTTAATCTATGTTCCAAACACCAAATTATTAAAAATAATGACAGATATTTTACTAAATTCTTCAATATTTTCAAAAAAATTAATTGAAACAAACAATCACAGATAGTGTATTTCAGTAGAAATATGCAAACAAAAAGTTTTAAAATAAGGATCAGATTAGTTGGTGAGAGAACTTCTATGTAGCCTGCAGTTAAATCTTCCTCTCATTGAACTCTTCCCTGTCTTCATCCCTTTTGATATCAACCAGCGTGAGAATGCCTCTGGTTTAATGATGCAAACTTTCTATTTAAAATGATTTAAATTAAAACCATTCATGAAAATTTCATGTTAATTTAGTTTCCAAACACCAGTTTAGTCACAACAAAGATATCTTACAAAATTCTTCATTATTTTTCAAATTAAATGAAGCAAAAATAGAATCTGAAGAGTCATTTCTGGGTCACCAAAATCATCCTGATGTTGTTGTGAGGGTCTTTTCTTAAAAGATGATTAAATTAACCCTTTTGGTACCAACATGCTTGAGATTGCTCTTGTTTCTATCATACAAACTTGATGTATTAAAGCAATCTAAGTTAAAGCCATCCATCAAAATTTTATGTTAATTATTGTTCCAAACATCAGCTTAAAAACAAATTATAATTTTATTTCATTTTTTGTATTCAGTTTCCAAGATTCTTGATGTGAAACAAATCTCGTTGTGTCTTGGGAGGGTCATAATGCCAATAATAATAAACACATGCACAGTTTCAATATCACTTCTTTATTGTTAGTCAATTAGTTAAATATCTAACCAATTAACTAACAAATAGTTTGCTTAATGTGCTGGTTAATCCATACAAATAAACACACACAACCATACACATTCATGTACATGTGTGGACAGGCACACACACGCACATGCACACACACATACACACATGCACACACGCAACATGCACACACACACACACATATGTAAACACAGAGGAACACAGGAACACACAACCCCATACACATCAACACATACACAACCACCAAGCACATCAGCACACACACAAATACCACACATACACATAGCCACATGCATGCACACACACACACACACATACATGCAGGAACACATACACACACACAAGAGCTGATATGCTTACCTATTCAAAAAAGCCATCACACCACACATACACACACGCACACGCACACACACGCACACACACACACACACACATGCAGATACTCACACTCATACTGAAATACACTACATAAGCAAACAGTTTCACATTCACATACAGTCACTCCCAAAACTGATTCAACCACATGAATGTGCACTGGACCATGCTCACATGCACATACATAAACCTTCACATGTGTGAGTGTTCAAATGCTCACACACACACACACACACACCTACCCTTCCCCACATAAGGAACCACACCCATCAATCTTTACAGGACGACAAGCAAATCCCAGCAGGTCTGAGACCAAACTGACCTTGAACAAAAGGCTAGACCTCTAAAGAGGTCACAGATGTCTAATGCACACACAACAACACACACACACACACACACACACACACACACACACACACACACACACACACACACACACACACACACACACTCACAAGTATAAGACCAATTCTCAGACAGACTCTAATCTGATTTGAAGAGAGGGGGGGGGGCAAGATGTTGAAAAGGTTGTGAATAGCAACAAAAGGATTTTGACTAAGAAACAATGGATTGAGTGTTTGTTTATTATTAAACAAATGATAAGGCTTCCAACTGGCAGAATCGTTAGCATGCCGGGCGAAATGCTTAGCAGTATTTCATCTGTCTTTACATTCCGAGTTCAAATTCTGCCGAGGTCAACTTTGCCTTTCATCCTTTCGGGGTTGATAAATTAAGTACCAGTAGCATACTGGAGTCGATCTAATCTACTGGGCCCCTCCCCAAAAATGTTTGGCCTTATGCCAAGAGTAGAAAAGATTATTAAACAAATGATCATTTGGTTAGTTGGTTAGATATTTAACAAATTGAAGTGAAATTGAACCTGCATGTTATTATTATTGGAGTAATGGCTCTCTCAAGACACATAAAATAGTTATTCTAAACCTTTCATTATTTTCAAAATTAACAGACACAAAGGCAGTACATATCAACAGAAATAGGGTAACAAATAAGGTTAAAAGAACTGCTTGGGAGAATAAGGAAAATGCTGTCACACATTGACAACTTGAGTGCAGACACTGGCTTGGAATGTATCCCAGACCTTGAGGCATTGATGTTGGACTGTAAGTAGTAAGTAGTGAAATCTGATGACTGGAGGGGAAGGCTGTCCTCTCAACAAATATACTGCTGCAGGTGCTGCTGGATGATGGACTCTGGTGATGATGTTATTCCATGCTTTCCAGTCCGTGGTGCTGGCCTTAGCATGCTTGAAAGATGGAAGAATTGATTTTCTATGTTTACGAGCCTTTTAAGCCTTACATCCTCAGATGTCAACTTACACCAATACATCTTGGTACAAGTGTCTCGTTGGTGTTGTCATCAGAATATACAGAGCCAAAATAGATGTTGTGAAGCCTGTTTTACAGTCTTATAATAGTTCCACCAGTCCATAATGCTGAACTGATGCTTTTTTGAAGGAGAAGTGGCAAAGTTTGCCTCAACAGAAATTGAACTCAAATTATAGTCAGATCTAATACCATGTGATATTCTAGTCAATGCTTGAATGACTTTGTCAGTTCACTGTGTTGAAAGGAGAGAACCAATGTAACAGAAGAGAGAGAGAGAGAGAGGCAGACAGGCAGAAAGTGTGTACATGAAATCAGAAAGAGTGGTGAGAGAAAAAGAGAGTGATTGGAGAGAGAAACAAATGATGGGAGAGAGAAAGAGAGAGCAGATGATGGGAGGGAGAAAGAGTAGATGATGGGAAAGAAAGAGAGAGAAGATAATGGGAGGGAGAGAGAGAGTAGATGATGGGGAAAAAAGAGAAGACGATGGGAGGGAGAGAAAAGAGAGAGAGATGATTAAAAAGAAAGAGAGAGCAGATGATGGGAGAGAGAGAAAAGAGAGAGAGATGATGAAAAAGAAAGAGAGAGAGAGAGAGAGGGAGAGAAAGTAAAAGAGAGTACAATGAATGTGAACAGAGAGGAATAGAGGAAGGAGTAATCTGAATATAAATGATGGAAAGGAATGAAGAGGGAAGCTGAGGAAAGAGTGGGCAAAGTAGATGGATGACAACAACGACATTATTATTAACAGCTTTATTATTATTATTATTATTATTATTATTATTATTATTAACATCTTTATTATTATTATTATTATTATT
>NW_028315466.1:0-38418 GCF_046866305.1 Octopus bimaculoides
CTCTTTATATATATATATATATATATATATATATATATATATATATACATATCTACATATCTAGTTTTCTGTCTGTGTCTCAGTCTGCCTCTCTGGTTATATTTGTCTGTCTGTCTGTCTGTCTGTCTATCTAGCAATCTATCTATCTATCTATCTACCTACCAGTTATTTGGCATGATGGATTAAATGCTTTGGTTGAACAAAATCTGAGAACAAAGGTTTGAAAACTTTCATCAGAACTCCAAACATCTCGCACAACTGTTTTTGGACACTTGTAAAAAAATTGGAAAAGTCAAGAAAATGGATAGGTTTGTTCCACATCAACTGAACAAGATTAAAAAAAAACAGATGCCTTGAAGTGTGCTCCTTATTGCTTTCTCAACTGCAAAGAGTCCGTTCTTGCATCAAATCGTTACTTGTGATGCGAAATGGATATTCTCTGACAACAGCAGGAGAACAAGACGGAGATTAGCTGCAGGAGAGCAACCTAAACACTACCTAAACCCACCATTGCACCCTAACAAGTTAGTGGTCACTGTATGGTGGTCTGCAAAGGGAGCTATTCATTATTCATTATTGCAACAAGGAAAATGGTAACAGCAACATATTGCCAGGAAATTGATTGTATTGCATGAGAATTTGAAAAAGAAGCAACCCCGACTAGTGAATAGAGATGGTCCAATTTTGCTCCACGACAATGCACGACCTCACATCCCTCAAGCTACGATCCAAAAGTTGCAAAGCCTGAATTATGAGATTTTGCAGCATCCTCCCTATTCCCCTGATATCTCTCCTACTGATCATCCCTTATTTAAGTATTCTGAGCTTTTTATAAGCAATAAAACGTTCTTAAATAGAGAAGAGGTAATTGAAGCATTCGGACAGTTTATTACAGCCAAAGATGAATTTTTTTTTAAAGATGGAATCTATGACTGAGAGAAGTGTTGGGTCAACGTCATAAATGATCATGGATCATACTTTGACTAAATAAATCAGTTCTCTAACACTTCTGAAACATTTTATTGTTACCTTTCAAATACAACATTTCATGTGAAACAACCTAATATATACCATAAGCGCAGGTGTGACTGTGTGGTAAGTAACTTGCTTACCAACCACATGGTTCCAGGTTGAGTGCCACGCAGTGGGACTGAACCCAGAACCATGTGGTAGGTAAGCAAGCTACTTACCACACAGCGACCCCTGTGCCTATAAGTTGAAAAAAATATATATATGCATGTGTGTGTATATGTTTGTGTGTCTGTATTTGTCCCCTGACCCCAACATCGCATGATGTGTTTACCTCTCCGTAACTTAGCAGTTTGGCAAAAGTGACCGATAGAGTAAGTACTAGGCTTACAAAGAATAAGTCCTGGGTTCAATTTGCTCGACTAAAGGTGGTGCTCTAGCATGGCCGCAGTCAAATGACTGAAACGAATAAAAGGATATCATCATCGTCGTTTAATGTCCGCTTTCCATGCTAGCATGGGTTTGACGATTTGACTGAGGACTGGTGAAACCAGATGGCTACACCAGGCTCCAATCTGATTTGGCAGAGTTTCTACAGCTGGATGCCCTTCCTAACGTCAACCACTCAGAGAGTGTAGAGGGTGCTTTTACGTGCCACCGGCACGAAGGCCAGTCAGGCGGTACTGGCAATGGCCACGCTCAAAATGGTGTATTTTATGTGCCACCCACACAAGAGCCAGTCTAGGGGCACTGGCAACGATCTCACTCGAAAATCCTCACACATGCCGCGGGCACAAGTGCCAGAAAAGCAAGTCTGGGCACAGGTGCCATCATGATTTCGATTTCACTTGCCCCAATAAGTCTTCACAAGCTGAGTTTCGTGTCCCAATGAAGGAGACGACGTTGGCATGGGCGCCAGTCATCGAACTTAACTCGATTTCGATTTCACTTGCCTCAACAGGTCTTCGTAAGTGGAGTTTAGTATCCAATTTAACTCGATTTCAATTTCACTTGCCTCAACAAGTTTTTGCAAGTGGAGTTTAGAGTCCAATTTAACTCGATTTCGATTTCATTTGCCTCAGCAGGTCTTCGCAAGTGGAGTTTGGTGTCCAATGAAGAAAGGTATGCATAAGTGGACTGGTTGAGGCCTTAGAGTTAGGTCTCACTTGGCTTGCTAGGTCTTCTCACGCACAGTGTATTTCCAAAGGTCTTGGTCAGAAGTCATCGCCTCGGTGAGGCCCAATGTTCGAAGGTCGTGCCTCACCACCTCATCCCAGGTCTTCCTGGGCCTACCTCTTCCACAAGTTCCCTCAACTGCTAGGGTGTGGCACATTTTCACACAGCTATCCTTATCCATTCTCACTACATGACCATACCAGCGCAGTCATCTCTCTTGCACACCACAACTGATGCTTCGTAAGTTCAACTTTTCTCTCAAGGTACTAATACTCTGTCTAGTATGCACACTGACATTACACATCCATCGGAGCATACTGGCTTCATTCCTTGCGAGCCTACACATGTCCTCAGCAGTCACAGCCCATGTTTCACTGCTATGAAGCATGGCTGTTCATACACATGCGTCATACAGTCTGCCTTTTACTCTGAGTGAGAGGCCCTTTGTCACCAGCAGAGGTAAGAGCTCTCTGAACTTTGCCCAGGCTATTCTTATTCTAGCAGCTACACTTTCAGCACACCCACCCCCACTACTAACTTGGTCGCCCAGATAGCGGAAGCTATCAACTACCTCTAGTTTTTCTCCCTGGAATGAGACAGAAGTTGTTTGCTGTTTGTTTACAGTGTTTATTGCACCTGAACATCTGCTACAAACGAAAACTAACTTCCTAGTTAACCTTCATTTGATATTGCTGCACCTCTTATGTGTCCATAGCTTGCACTGGGTTCATCTTATAGAGTTTCTACCTACGCATTTGCTACAGATCAAGCAGGGCCATCTACCTGAAGGGGTTTGTGTGTTGTCTACCTTCCTACTTATTAGGATTTTGGTTTTAGCTAGGTTGACTCTAAGGCCCTTCGATTCTAGTCCTTGTTTCCACACCTGAAACTTCTCCTCTAGTTCTGATCATGACTCAGAAAATTAGTGCAAGGTCATCAGCATAGAGGAGCTCCCAGGGGCATCCTGTCTTGAATTCCTCTGTTATAGCCTGGAGGACTATGATAAATGGGAGGGGGCTCAGGACTGAACCTTGGTGGACTCCTACCTCTACCCGGAATTCTTCACTGTACTCATTGCCAACCCTCACCTTACTGACAACGTCCCTGTACATGGCTCGCACAGCTCTCACTAACCACTCATCTATCCCTAGTTTCCTCATTGAGCACCAGATAAGGGATCGGGGGACCCTGTCAAAGGCTTTCTCCATGTCAATGAAAGCCAGGTACAGAGGTTTATCTTTGGCTAGGTATTTCTCCTGCAGCTGCCTTACCAGAAATATAGCATCAGTGGTTCTTTTCCCTGGCACAAACCCAAACTGCCTCTCATCTAAACTGACTCTCTCCCTAATTAGTTGGGCTATGACCCTCTCTGTGACTTTCATTACCTGATCTAACAGCTTGATACCTCTGTAATTATTTGTATCTAAGGTGTCACCTTTACCTTTATAGCAGTTGACTATGGTGCTGCTACACCAGTCATTGGGTATGACTCCTTCGTGTATCACCTGATTGACTATACAGGTGACTAGGCTATAGCCGACACTGCCAGATATTTTGAGCATCTCTGCAGTGATTCCTGATGGGCTGGGGGATTTCCCTGTCTTCATACTCTTAATAGCTTTATCTACCATGGTACTGTCAACTTGAATCGCTGGTCCCTCTGTTGAGTCGACATACGGCAGACTCTCTTTCTCCCATTCATTCTCTTTATTGAGCAATCTATCGTAGTGGCATCTCCAGACCTCTTTCTTTACAGCCTCATTTAGTGCAAGCGTACCATCATCCATGCGAACACATTTCTCTCCGACGACATCACAATTCTCTCTCACACACTGTCTTGCAACACGAAATACCTCATATATATATAATTTTAAAAAATAGTCATAAAAAACAACAAAGGTTTACTGATATCAAAACACATTCATTCTACACATGGAGTTGAAGAAATCACTAAAAGTGAAGTCCCAGTCAACCTAATATGTATAATACTAATAATAATAATGTTTTAAAATTTCAGCAAAAGGCCAGTAGGTTTGGTGGAGAGGGTAAATTGACTACAGAGTTCAGCAGCTACTTATTTCATCAACTCTGAAAGGTTAAAAGGCAAAATCAACCTCGCCGGAATTTGAACTTGGAACCTAGTAAGGTTCATTGTGACTGGTCTGACTAATACGAACTGGCCAGTCACAGAAGGTACCGGTACATGCTGCCAATCTGCCATAACAGGTAGGTTAGTTACCGTAAACTACACTTGTCCTGAAAGCCCTCCGCTGGCTGGGCGCTATATGAGAGAGCGCTCAAACGAAGCAGTGTAAACAGAACGGACCCTTGGACCCAGCTGAACGGGTTGATAGTTTACATTTTCTGTTCGTCAGCTGTTACAAATGGCGACTGGTGCCTATCCACTAAGTTTGCAGTGCTGTTATTTTAATATAATCTTCCTATTAATAAGGTGGTGAGCTGGCAGAATCGTTAGCACACCGGGCAAAATGCTTAGCAGTATTTCGTCTGCCGAGGTCGACTTTGCCTTTCATCCTTTCGGGGTCGATAAATTAAGTACCAGTGATGCACTGGGATCGATGTAATCGACTTAATCCCTTTGTCTGTCCTTGTTTGTCTCCTCTATGTTTACCCCTTGTGGGCAATAAAGAAATAAAAACCTTACTGTTAATCCAGCTCCCCATACATACATGTAAGTTTCAGTAGAAAATACTGTGCTGTAGAACCATAGGATCTGTGTCTGTGTTTTATGGAGATTATGATTCTGAAAAAAATTTCCAAAACTCTTTGTAAAATTTTTATTAAGAATGTTTTTTTTTTTTATAAATATGCAGAAAAATACGGATATCATGATTCGGACAAAAACTTCAAAACATTTCTGTACTTATGGTTAGGGTTAGGGTTAGGGTTAGTGTTGGGGAAAAAAGTCAAAATTGAAGAAGTTGGGTGGGAAAGGGGGGCGGGTCACAATGCCGATTCTTGGCAATTTTCCGGAACCTCCGTATCCGAAAAATTACAAAAAATAAACAAATTTGGGATAAATAGGGGGAGGGGGCGGAAGTCTTTCCAATCACTCTCCCCAGACACAACAGAATATGTTTCAACACGCGAACTCACATAAAGAATCTTGCAAACCAAATCCAGAAACGAGATATATATATATATATATATATATATATATATATATATATATATATACACACACATATATATATATATATATATATATATATCATCATCATCATCGTTTAACGTCCGCTTTCCATGCTAGCATGGGTTGGACGATTTGACTGAGGACTGGTGAAACCGGATGGCAACACCAGGCTCCAGTCTGATTTGGCAGAGTTTCTACAGCTGGATGCCCTTCCTAACGCCAACCACTCAGAGAGTGTAGTGGGTGCTTTTACGTGTCACCCGCACGAAAACGGCCACGCTCGAAATGGTGTCTTTTATGTGCCACCCGCACAAGCCAGTCCAGGGGCACTGGCAACGATCTCGCTCGAAAATCCTACAGGAGCCAGTCAGGCGGTACTGGCAACGGCCACGCTCAAAATGGTGCATCTCATGTGCCACCCGCACAAGAACCAGTCCAGGGGCACTGGCAACGATCTTACTTGGCTTGCCGGGTCTTCTCACGCACAGCCCATTTCCAAAGGTCTCGGTCCGTAGTCATCGCCTCGGTGAGGCCCAATGTACGAAGGTCTTGCCTCACCACCTCAGCCCAGGTCTTCCTGGGCCTACCTCTTCCACGGGTTCCCTCAACTGTTAGGGTGTGGCACTTTTTCACGCAGCTATCCTCCTCCATTCTCACCACATGTCCATACCAGCGCAATCGTCTCTCTTGCACGCCACAACTGATGCTTCTAATGTTCAGCTTTTCTCTCAAGATACTTACACTCTGACGGGTATTCACATTGACATTACACATCCAACGGAGCATACTGGCTTCATTCCTTGCGAGCTTACGTATGTCCTCAGCAGTTACAGCCCATGTTTCACTGCCATGTAGCATGGTTGTTCGTACGCATGCGTCATACAGTCTGCCTTTTACTCTGAGTGAGAGTCCCTTTGTCGCCAGCAGGGGTAAGAGCTCTCTAAACTTTGCCCAGGCTATTCTTATTCTAGCAGCTACACTTTCAGCGCACCCACCCCCACTACTAACTTGGTCGCCCAGATAGCGGAAGCTATCGACTACCTCTAGTTTTTCACCCTGGAATGAGATAGAAGTTGTTTCCTGTTTGTTTGCAGTCTTTATTGCACCTGAACATCTGCCACAAACAAAAACTAACTTGCTAGTTAACCTGCCTTTGATGTTGCTGCACCTCTTATGTGTCCATAGCTTGCACCGGGTACATCTTATAGAGTTACTACCTACTCCTTTTCTACATACTGAGCAGGGCCATCTACCTGAAGGGGTTTGTGTTTTATCTACCTTCCTACTTATTAGGATTTTGGTTTTAGCTAGGTTGACTCTAAGGCCCTTCAATTCTAGACCTTGCTTCCACACCTGAAACTTCTCCTCTAGTTCTGATAGTGACTCCGCAATTAGGGCAAGGTCATCAGCATAGAGGAGCTCCCAGGGGCAACCTGTCTTGAACTCCTCTGTGATTGCCTGGAGGACTATGGTAAATAATAGGGGGCTGAGGACGGAACCTTGGTGGACCCCTACCTCTACCCGGAATTCATTGCTGTACTCATTTCCAACCCTCACCTTACTGGCCGCATCTCTGTACATGGCTCGCACAGCTCTCACTAGCCATTCTTCTATCCCAAGTTTCCTCATTGACCACCAGATAAGGGATCGGGGGACCCTGTCAAAGGCTTTCTCCATGTCAACGAAAGCCAGGTACAGAGGTTTATCCTTGGCTAGGTATTTCTCTTGCAACTGTCTCACTAGAAATAAGGCATCAGTAGTGCTTTTACCTGGCACGAACCCAAACTGCATCTCATCTAAATTGATTCGCTCCCTAATTAGTTGGGCTATGACCCTCTCTGTAACTTTCATAACCTGATCTAACAGCTTGATGCCTCTGTAATTATTTGTATCTAAAGCGTCCCCTTTACCTTTGTAGCAGTTGACTCTTTTACTTGTTTCAGTCATTTGACTGAAATCGACCCCAGGACTTATTCTATTGGTCTCTTTTTGCCGAACCGCTAAGTGACGGGGACATAAACACACCAGCATCGGTTGTCAAGCAATGCTAGGGGAACAAACACAGACACACAAACACATATATATATATACATATATATATATATATATATATATATACGACGGGCTTCTTTCAGTTTCCATCTACCAAATCCCCTCACAAGGCTTTGGTCGGCCTGAGGCTATAGTAGAAGACACTTGCCCTAGATGCCACGCAGTGGGACTGAACCCGGAACCATGTGGTTGGTAAGCATGCTACTTACCACACAGCCACTCTTGCACCTATATATATATATATATATATATATATATATATATATATATATATATATATATATATATATATATATATATATATATATATATATATATATATATATATATATATATGTATATGTATATGTATATGTATATATATATATATATATATATATATATATATATATATATACATATATATATATATATATATATATATATACATATATATATATATATATATATATATATATATATATATATATATATACATATATATATATATATATATATATATATATATATATATATATATATATATATATATATATATATATATATATATATATATATTTGTGCAGTAGAATTCCCTGAATTATTAGGAGGTGGGTTATACCGGGACGACGCTCTATTCTTAGTTAGGAACACTTCTTCTAATAGAGGTTAATGTTTACAAGTAGACCAGCACGAAGGATCGACCTGTTTTTTAAAGAAAAATTTCAGTGGATTCCGGTTTTCGAAGATTTTCACTAAGAAAAAAAAACCTCAGATTTTTTGCGTAGAATCAAGTACACTGACCTCCTAATATGCTGCAAATCCCTTATTTTGGTTCGGAAAAAAGTGGGGAGACAAAGGACCCCCCCAGGTCCTGGATTCATTGGAATTTTTTTTTCCTTAGTGAAGATCGTGGTGGTGAAAAGATCAATGGGGTAGGGGTGGGTGAAATTTCCGAGGCTTCCACCGCACTGTTTTGTAGCATATTAGGATGTCACAGGGATTCATTCACTCAACAAAAAAAAAAAATTTCCAATGAATCCGGGAACAGGTGGGGGGCTTTTTCTGAACCAAAATAAGGGATTTGCAGCATATTAGGATGTCAGAATACTTGATTCCACGCAAAAAAATCCTAGTGTCTTTTTTTCCTTAGTGAAAATTGTGCTGGTGTTACTCTGAAAAATTGCCGTTTTCGATGACGGAAATTCTGAATATGCCAAAACTATTTTCTCAAAATTTTAAATTCCCCACTCCCCATCCCAAATTTTAAAATTTTAACCTTTTTTCGAATTTTTTTTTTCAATCGACGTGGAAAAATATGGTGATTAAGAATATGGAAGAAAAAAATAATTCAATTCAAATTTTCTGTGAGGAAACTCCAAAATTGATTCGTACTCCCACTCGCCACTGCATCCCGCTGTCTAAAACTGAAAAGGAACGGCTTGTGTGCGAATGAACAGAGAAAATATGCTAGAATTAACAGCCAAATCTCACAAAACTGCGATAACAATGAAAGAAATATTGTAATCAATCTACTTACCTCTCTGCAAAGGTTTCTTTCAGAGTAATTTCTCGCATTAATATGACAAAGTGAAATGAAAGTGTTCATTTCTTTTCACAACTGAAACCTCCACTATGTACGCTGTTGGAGTTGAGGCGGGGATAAACTTCGGCAATGTGTTTGAGAAATGGATAGAAATTCTGGAAATTTTTCTTTGCCGTAAATCCATAGATTCGTCGATGCGAGACCATTTCATATCACCCAATGATCCAGTGATATACTTTAACCATCTTTTGATTCAGAACCAATAGGTCTCAATGTGGTTTGTGCAAGAGGAGTTGGGGTAATTTCTTTTTTTTTGAAAAATTGAAATTTGACAAACAATTTTTTTTTCCAGAATTGGAATCTCCATGGCTGAAAACGTGGGATTCCATAAAAACATTTTTTTTTCTAAAGGGGCAGAGGGGTCTGTTTACGTCTCTGCCATGTGCGCCGGAAAGTTCGGATCAATTGCTGGTTCAGTGAATTTACCGAATGCTGTCGCTTTCGAGCAGAAGACGAAAGATTGCCCTACCACACTACAAGTGAAAGAATCACGCTAATATTTATTCACATTTAATTTACACGTTTAAATTTGAAGACTTTATACAACAGCATGGCTCTTTGTAACTCTTCCAACATCACTCTAAATGAAGACGTATCCCGTTCCTACGGCAAGGATGATGCTTCTGTTGCATTTTTAGCCAAACACAGCCACCTGCTGTGTACACGAGATTGTCCGAACTGCAATGCCCCGTCCATTTTGCGTCAAGGGACAAACATGGTGCTGCCATAAAGCGATGCAATGACGTGGACGGTCGATAAGGGAACGTGGATATTCCATATTTACATCTAAGGGCACCTTTCTGGAAGGCGTCCATCTTCTGCCTTTTGCTTTTTATCAACCATTTCTTCAGCACAGCTTGGTCGCAAAAATTAATCGGGAGAAACCTCAAATTCTGGCGTAAAACCTCCGTAGATTGGAGGTGTTTCTGTTCGGAGGTCTGGCAGTTTTGGGCAGAAAACCACCAAACTGTTATCGGAGGACCGGTGGTTGAAGTAAAAGTTGACGAGAGGAAAATGCCAATGCGGCAGGATTGTGAAAACTGTTTGGCTTTTTGGCGAACTGGAACGGATAAGAAAGCATTTATGGTTCCACTGTTAAACGAATCTGGTGAGGCCGACAGACGAGATGCTGGGACTTTGCACTTATTACTCGTTACATCAGGCACGGCTCAATTATTTATACTGACTGTTGGCGTGCTTATAGTAACCTCAACAACCTGGGCTATACACACTATCAAGTGAACCATAGTCAGCATTTTGTTGATCCAGTCAACCCAGAAGTCTACACTCAAAATATTGAGCGTTCATGGCGAATGCTCTAGAACAGCAAAATTCGATCTGGAATGAGGCCTGAGTACCTGAAGCAGTATGTCGTTCAGTTCCTTTTCCTACAGGCTGTCTCACCACCAACCCAACGACTTCATAAGTCTCTTGTGGAGGCTGCAACATTATATCCAGGTTCCTGAAGACACAGAAGACTATACACTAAAATCATTTTAATTAATATCTTTTAAAACATGCAATTAAGGCCTATTAGTCCCGAATCAAAAGACGGTTGAAGTATATCACTGGATCATCGGGCGATATGAAATTGCCGGAGTTTATCCCCGCCAAATTCCAACAGTGTGCATGGCAGAGGTTTTAGTTGTAAAAAAAAGAACACTTTCATTTCACTTAGTCATATTAATGCGAGAAATTACTCTGAAAGAAGCCTTTGCAGAAAGAAAAGTAGATTCATTACATATTTCTTGAATTATGTTATCGCAGTTTTGTGAGATTTGGCTGTTATTTCTAGCATATTTTCTCTGTTCATTCGCACACAAGCCGTTCCTTTTCCGTTTTAGACAGTGGGATGCAGTGGCGAGTGGGAGTACGAATCAATTTTGGAGTTTCCTCACAGAAAATTTGAATTGAATTATTCCCCACCCCCACCATATTCTTAATCCCATACAGATGTGTGTGTGTGGGGGGGGGGGAGAAAGTTTGTTGGAGATGTGGCTGTTATTTCGGGACTCCTATTTTTCGTAAATGCCCTTTCAAGTTTCATTTTGGAGAGAAAAAAAAAGCAAAAAAAGTAAACCACTTTAGAAATTTCCAACACTTTCAGTTGCATAAAAAAAGAAAAAAAAACATAATAAAATGAACACTTTATTTTCACTTTTTGCCACACAGTATATATAATACTCCTGTTTACCGCAGGAAAGTTTTCTGAAATTTTATCGCCAAGAAACAAATGCAACCCGTTTGGGATTTTTATCGAAACTCATCCCCAACCCTAGGAATAGCTTTTGCCAAAAAATTCCGATATAATCGACTTCTAGGACATATGAAGCGTATATGTAAAAAATTTATAAAAAAAGATATGTGTGAAAAAGTTTGTGTGAGATTTGTCTGTTATTTCTAGCATGTGAATAGACTGCTTGAAGGCGGCATAACTACAGAGTTGTACCCCTCCGACTTTGGAAGGTCATAACTTTCGGAAAAATGAATATTTTTTAATGAAATTTTCTATGCATATATTATTTATTATGTAGATTCTGAATATACAAAAATTTCCGGTGAAAGTGTTTTGGAATGGGAGGGGGACAATTTTCGGAAATTCCAACAGAGTCCACTTAAATTTCTCTTAACTTCCAGGAAAATGAATATTTTTTCGTGAAATTTTCTACAAATATACCTTGATGTATGTACATTTCGAGCATGTAGGAATTTTGAATGAAACAACTGCAGGTTATTTTTGAGAAGTGTTCCCCACTCGGTGGTGTTTCGGAGCAAGTCGACCATAATTGTTTCATTTTTCTCTATTATGTGCGTATGTGCATCCGTAGATTTCTAATGAATACGCTGCTTCAGTTCTCTTCTACTTCTCTACTAGAAACGTTTACTTTGGAATTTACTTCTATTGAGAAAAAAAAATCGTGTGCATGTTATTTTTAACGTAAGTTTTCTTATGACGGCTTCTCTTCACTGCCTATTATTTCATTAGAAATCTACGGATGCACATACGCACATAGTAGAGAAAAATGAAACAAATATGGACGACTTGCTCCGAAACACCACCGAGTGGGGAACACTTTTCAAAAATAACCTGCAGTTGTTTCATTCAAGATTCCTACATGCTCGAAATGTACATACATCAAGGTATATTTGTAGAAAATTTCACGAAAAAATATTCATTTTCCTGGAAGTTAAGAAGAATTTAAGTGGACTCTGTTGGAATTTCCGAAAATTGTCCCCCACCCCCATTCCAAAACACTTTCACCGAAAATTTGTGTATATTCAGAATCTACATAATAAATAATATATGCATAGAAAATTTCATTCAAAAATATTCATTTTTCTGAAAGTTATGACCTTCCAAAGTCGGCGGGGGGGGGGGGGTACAACTCTGTAGTTATGCCTTGACGGCTGCTTTTTTTTATTTTGATTTCGAAGTATTTAAAAAAATTATTTGGAAATCATAAAGAGAAACAAACGACAGAATCGGGTCTTCTGCATTTTAAAACCGAAAATTAAAAAGCAAAATTTCCCAAAACCTTTTCCCCACTATCATCAAACCACTCCCAAAATTTCACTTTTAGCGCCGCAGTCAACGCACGCGCAAAGGCGAAAAGGGTTTCAAAACTTCGTGTTTAGGCCGTAGACTGGGAGAAGAGGGGGATGGGTTGTTTTCCTTTCTGACTTTCATTTCTGTTCGATCAGAGACCAAAGTTCAATGAACAGACTTGCCTCTCGTCTTTTCTTCTACAATAAGTCACACATTCATTGACTGGATATAACGGAGATGTATCACTACATTCCTTTCCACATGGCGAGTAACAGTCGATGATGGGAATAAAGGAATTCGTAGAGGGACAGAAGAGAATGGCGCCGAGTGACTTCCACTTCTTGGACCCCTGAGCGATCCCCAGTTCCTCAGACCATATCTTTATCAGCGGAGAGCCTTTTTCTATATAAATAACACATGTGGAAAGACTCCAACTATTCAAGTGGTATTCAGTGGTACAGTATGGTGTTCAGTCGCCCGGCGTCATACCCAAACTAGCCATCACTCCTTCCTTAAACCTCAGGCCGCCCACGCTACACTACATATATTTGAGCCCCTCTTAATAAACAATTAGTCACCTCTGGTTTAAGGAACCACAGAAATTGCTGGGCTCGAGGATTTATTCTTTATAAGCCTAGTACTTATTCTATCGGTTACTTTTGCCGAACCGCTGGTTTACGGGAGGGTAAACGCACCAGCATCGGTTGTCAAGCGATGTTGGGGGGGTCAAACACAATCACACATACATATATATGTACAACGGGCTTCTTTCAGTTTCCGTCTACCAAATCCACTCAATGCTTTGGTCAGTCCAGGGCTATATAGGAGAAGACACTTGCCCAAGGTACCATGCAGTGAAACTGAGCCCGAGACCATGTGGTTGGTAAGCAAGCTACTTAACACACACAGCCATTGAAAATGGAGAGATTCAATGGATATAAATTAATTTCTTAATTATTTGACATTACCTTCAGTTGTTTCACTTTGCACCCAATTTAAATTGCAAATTATTTATTTATACATACATACATATATATATATATATATATATATATATATATATATATATATATATATATATATATATATATATATATATATATATATATATATATATATATATATATATATGTCTCCACACTTTCCATTTGTGATGACAAAATATTAACTCTTATTGGAATTTACATGATATCCCTAATATCCTAGAATTATTTCTTTTAAAGATAGTATGTAATTAATTTGGGAGAGATTTGGCTGTTATTTCTAACAGGTCGGATGACCATTTGGAGGTCCAATCTGTTGGCACCACTGTGCAACACAGGTCCCTCATTCTTTGAATCAATTTAAAATAAAATACAAAATTCAACAGCGGTACTATTTTAATAAAAGAAGGTAAAAAAGAGAATGGTGGAACACATCAGATTATAGGTCTGCTTGATCGGGGCTAAACAACAACAAAATCTAACATAGTAAACATATTATAGAATATAAAATTTTATATAACACCAGGATAGAAGAGGATCAGGGCTGACCTATGGTTAAACAACAATAACAACCCAACACAGTGAAGAAGTTTATGTGATAGCTAATTCACGTAATACTTTTTTGAGAAAATATCTTTTAAAAAAGTGTTTTATAACGAAGAAAAATAAATCGATGGGACCCGTATTGTACAGTAGTGCTTTTATTGTTATAACCGGTGTCATTGTTATTCATAGTCGGTGCAACAGAGTTCCCGGTTAACAGCTAATAAACGAAAACAGGGCACACAAGTAACATACACGATGTGGAGGCCCCGGAATGAAGAGACTACCTTTCACCATAAGTCCCTATACTGAATGTCACTCCAGCCGTGAACATCATGCCTGTTATTTTTCAGGCATAGTTTATATAGGACTATTTATTCAAATGTGTCTTTTCCGTTTTTGCTCATTCATGATATCAGAATCCTAAGGGATCAACGCTGCCCTGCGTTAAACAACACGTGGTTTTCAACAGTGGTTTCATGTATATATGTGTGTGTGTGTGTACACACACACACACACACAACACAAAGTGTGTGTGTTGAGGGGGCAGATAAATAGATAGAGAGATAAGTAGATAGATATAATAGGCAGGTAGGTTTTACCTTACCCTAAATCAACTGAAATTGCCAGTCGTGTACTAAAAGTTAAAGGGGTGTCATGTTGATACACACACACACACACATACCAAGGTGTACTCAGTCACCTGAACCTAATAGATCAACAGTAGGGTTTTCATTGTCTTCACCCTAACTATATTGCTGTTTACATCTCCATCAGGGCCTCGGGTATATATTATTTATTAGTACGGTGGTGAGCTGGTAAAATCGTTCGCACACCGGACAAAATGCTTAGCGGCCTTTCGTCCGTCTTTACGTTCTGAGTTCAAATGCCGCCGATACAATCGACAAGCCCCTCCCCTCAACATTCAGACCTTGTGCCACAGTGGAAAGAGTTATTATTGCTACAGACAGCTGGGGTTTACAATCCTTAGCAGGGGCTCAGGGTTTATGGACTGGGACTCACATATACAATACAGTCGTTTGTAAAACCTCCATTGAGATTACCAATGCAATTAGTATACTAAAACTCCCTATACAAGTGTACTCCTTATAAACCGTTAAAAAGACGATCATACATGAACAATTAATTGGTTATAAAATTTAGCTGATCAACTCAACGTGTTTCATGCTCAGTATAAACAAATTGATATTCACAGAGTATATTATATAAAACAACGTGGTGTGTGTGTAAGTGTGTATATTAAAGATATGTTAAAATGATTATATACACACACGCACACACACACACACACACACACGCACACACACACACACAAACACATACACAGAGACATATATAGACTAACAGATAGACAGACTGCTAGATACGTATGCATAGAGGCTTCTATATTTATATACAACAAAATGTATATAAGTATAGAATATGCACACAAATATATCTACATAGATATACAAATACATCTATACACTGACTTAGTATACATACTTGTGTATATCTCCAGTAGTAGAAGGACCGAGAAGTTGGTGATAGCCCCAGGAGGGGATTGTTTAGCTTGGTGTCAGTTCGTGCCACTGAAAGGGCAACGCGAATTAAAGTAAACAGTGGTATAACGAGAGGCAACCCACACCACGACACGGTATTCCAGACCTTTATCCAGAGAACTTTAGGGGTCGGTTAAAGCTTAGACAGAAACCTTTGTCTTCCATGTCTGAAACAAACATCAAAGAGAAAGTGTATGGCTGTGTATGTGTAGATGTCTATGTGTATTTTGAAGTGTTTAGATGTGTATTGACATATATATATGTGTGTGTGTGTGTGTGTATCTCCCTCTTTCTCTATATCTGTCTGCCTATTTCTACACACTCTCTCTCTCTTCACCTCTTATATTCATTCTCATCAACTCAATATACGATTACTCGAGCTGCTAGAAATAGTAGCCAAATCTCTCCCCAGATCACACCTTCATACAGAGGAGATGTAGATAAAAGAGTCCTACATATCCTTCATAAAAAAGATTAGATGGTCACGATTGGAAGCCTTCGACCATACATCTGTCTCAGGAGTTAATCAGCAACAACCCCTACATGTTATAGTCTGTATTTACCCTCGTGGTTTACTATTACGGGTTGACACTATCCACCCAAACATTATAAACAATATATCTTCTCTCTCTGCCCAGCTCCATATATGCGGGTCAGTAAGAACAAGTGTATTGAAATAGGAAACGAACGTTAAGAACGAAACAGCAGCGGCCGGCGTCGCACCGAAAGGGAATCGGGTTAATATTCTCGAAGCCGGAGCAAGCACGACTCCAGCGGCAGACGTGGAGGGACACGAGGCGAGACGAGAGAGCTACTTGCGGGGCTCCCATTCGCGGAATAGCCGGCACAGGCTGGCGGATCAGTGGCGTACGCTACGATCCCGTCCCCGGGTGGGGGCGGGCCACTGTCCCTGCCGACCGATCGTACGGCCAATGACGGCTGTCCGCCTCTAGGTGACTGGGACGGAAACGGGGGACGGGTCCAGTCAGCGCCCGTCCCCCGCCCTGCGATGGAACTGCAGGGAAATGGGACTCGATACACGCGCAACCAACCCAGGACTTGAGGAGTGTCCAACGATTGCCGCAAGATGGAAAAGCGACTACGACTACAAATCGACCGGCGAAGCTGAGAAATAACGACCCGGCAACCGAGGAACCCGGACACGGACATAGAGAGACTCGCTACACGATCCTGACGAGACCTCGAACCACAAGCGACCGGTACCGAATATCACGAGACCCATCCGAGACGGCGAAACCGAATGCATCGGATACCAACAGCCACATGGCGCCTCCGCACGCCCTGCCCCGATATGAGGACCCCGAGCGAGCCTCGGGAAACCGTAGTCAGAACACGCCGGATGGAACTGGCAGTTAACTCTAGAAACGACGACGATGCCCGTGCAGGAGGGGATTATCGCCCACGCTCCCACTGTGGACGAATGTTAGGACACGCCCCTTGATCCACCCTCATGGATCAGTCCTTAAGCATGCTGTACGTGCAGAGCATCGCTGTCCTGCTCAGCAGCTTCATAAACGACTTGTCCGAAATGCGCAAGGCTTTCAATACCCTCTCGGCCTCGCGGCTCCATGCGTCGCAGGCCCCGACTGGGTAACCGAACACCCGTACCGGCACGCCTAGCTCCGTCCCCAAGAGGGAGATCAGCGGTCGGTATTTCCTCTCTTTCTCACGGGTTGCATCGTACAGCGCCGTACCCTGCTCATAACGAACCGTGACGTCAACTATCACTACCTCTTCAGGACTGCGAAACACCAGGTCGGGTATGAGACTGGATCCTGATACGTGGTAGACCGGCTCCCAGTCGGTCACCCAACCGTAACGCTCTGCTTCTCTCGCCACCAGCCGGCATATTCGTGCGTGCCTGGCCATCCTTTGCTTTTTAAGGCGCGGGCATTGGCCACTGATGTGAGAGATCGTCTCGGAAGCGCTGCCGCACCGCCGGCAGGTGTTATCGCCGCGGCCTCCTCGGGTGAGGCACTCGCGGGTGGGAAACGTATTGGTGCGCATCTTGAGTATACCCAAGTAGCACTCCTCAGATATCCCACCCGGTCGCGTCAACCAACTGTTACCGATCGGGTCCGACTTGAAGGCGGCCGCACATACTCCCTGGACGGGCTGGGACGCCCACCTCTCAGCGTGCGGGAGGCGGATGTCAAGGGTATATGGAGCGTCGTCAGGCCGGACAGGTGGAAGATCGAACAGGGCGGACAGTTCGTCATTCCGTTGGGCGAGGTTAACGGACCTCGCTATCGTGCTTACGGTATCGTATGGGGAACCAAGCAAACGTAGATTCCGGCGAATCACGTTTTTGGGTATCGCCCGTGCCAGCTGGCACAGACTCTTTTGGCGGCGTAGAGGAAGCTATTAGACGTCATCTCCGGAAGATGCAGGACCCTTCGTGTCCCCGCGCGCACGACTGCGTCAAGTCTCTCGAGCTCTGCTTTAGCAGGCATTACCTGCGTCAGCCCGTAGAGGAGACTGGGCAGGTAGTACTGCTGCAGCAGAAGGAACTTTTGCCGAGGCTTCAGTGGAGAACGGCTTATCTCATCGTTGATCGTGATACCGAGGTAGGATACTTTATCGCCCGGTTCGACGCTAGGTAGCTGACACCCGTCGAGAGTCGGCGGACAGGACGTGTTGACGAGGAACGACTTCCCCCAACCCTTTATGGAGAACCAGGCGCATTTGGAGACGTTAATGGCGAGGCCTACCGCGTGGTAGAACTCGGAGCAGATGTCGAGTAAGCTCTGTAGCCCCCGGGCAGACCCGGAAACCAGTACCATGTAATCCGCATACGCCAGGCCCGCCAAGGCAACCCCATCCACATGTAAACCGAGGCTGCTGGGTAGAGCATCCAGCAGCGGATCGGTCGCAATGTTGAAGAGGAGGGGCGAGAGAGCGTCACCCTGTCGAACACTTCGCTTTATCTCTATTGGCTCGCTACGTGTGGCTCCAATCGTGAACCTAGTCGTACGCCCGTCATACAGCCCTTTCACGAGCCGGATCAAGTGCTCGTGGTAACCTAACCTTCTTATGCCCGCAAAAACGAGGGAATGCGAGAGTGTCGAAGGCTTTGGCCAGGTCGAGAAAGGCGACTTCTATCCGCAGATTCGTGATTGTCCTGACGGTACCCCTCGGGAGCGGTCCAGCAGCCGGCGGAGCAGGAAGGTGTTTTCGCTACATCCGTCGGACTTGCTGAAACCGTGCTGCGCCGGGTTGAGGGGTGTTGCTCCGAGCATCCTGACGGCCAGGATCTTCGTGTATAAACAGTACGCCGCAGAGCATATCGTAAGTGGCCGCCAGTTTGACAGGTCGTTCGGGCTGCCCGCCTTCTTGCGAAGGAGGACTGACCTGCCTTGCAACAGAACCTTGGGAACGCGTCCCGCCAGGAGCGAACAGTTAAATACATTGGATAAGATTGCAGGGTCAACCGACCTGACTTCGCGAGGCGTCAGGCCATCCGGGCCGGCGGCGGCGGAGGCCGAATTCATGCGCCGGCGGGCGATCTTAATCTCCAAGGTGAATGGACGCAAGATAGGCACGTTGTCCACCAGGGAGGAGGCCGGATAAGTGCTTAAATCGACCTCTGGCCTCGGTTGGGAGAGCCTGTCCCTGTAGAGCTCTTCTACTTCGGGCATCGGGACGGGGCATTCACCCTCCAAATCCTCGCCAAGAATTGCTGCCATGAGCCGCTTCCTATTCAGAGCGTATAAACGCTGGTATCGCGCGTATTGCTGTACTCTCGCTCGTCGGTGTTTTGGTGCCGTCGAGGCACCTACCGTATCTCAAACGAGTCCCAATTCGCATCCGAGGCGTCGTCGCAGAGGGCCAAAAGGCACTCAGCGAAGACGGACGCCCAACGGGTGTGTCCTGGAGACGCAGCATCGCTAAGCGGCTCCCACCAGTCCGAGACAGCGGGCTGATCTTCACTACTGACAGGCGCACGCCGCGTGGCCTCGGGTGCCGGCAGAACCCCTTCTCGCTCTCGGACTCGCCGTTCGGCACGCTTCAAGTCGGAACGCTTGTCACGTATTTGCTTCAGCGTCTTGTTCGGAAGCAGGGGGGGGGGGCACAGCTACAGCGATCCTTTTGCACGCGGCCTCCAACAACTCCTTTTCCTTCGCTAGGAGGATCGCCACTTCCTCCTTCGTCCAACAACCCCGCGACGTTCGCGCGAGTTGCGCACGCGGTTCGCGCTTGCGTGCTATCTCTTCCTTACGAAGGCGGCGCGACGACGGCCGGAAAGGCGCCCGGGATGCCGATTCCGACGCCAACGCTACAGCCCCGTACCGGTCGGGCACTCTCCGAGTTCGGGATCGAGAATATTAACCCGATTCCTTTTCGATGCGAGGCCGGCCGCTGCTGCTTTCGTTTCGTTTTCGTTCGCGACGGATCCGGCGCCTTTCGTGGATGCTTTCGCCCGCTTCTTAGGACCGACTGACCCGTGCTCGACCGCCGTTGGCACGAAACCCTTCTCCACTTCGGTCTTTGAAGGTCTCGTTCGAATATTTGCTATTACTACCGAGATCTGCACCCGCGGTCGGCTTCACCCGGGCTCGCGCCCGCGGCTTCCGTGCACGCCGCGAAGCCCTCCTACTCGACCGGGTATCGGAAAGTCGCCGCGCCGGCGATCGCACAACCTGTCGCCCAGCCGGTCCGGCATCGGTCGCTCGCTCCAGCGCCATCCATTTTCAGGGCCGGTCGATTCGGCAGGTAAGTTGTTACACGCTCCTGAGCGGATTCCGACTTCTGTGGCCCCCGTCTTGCTGTCTATATCGACCGTTTACCCCTGGGCGGTTTCACGGTCTCTTGAACTCTCTCTCCAAAGTTCTTTTCAACTTTCCCTCGCGGTACTTGTCAGCTATCGGACTCGTCCCCGTATTTAGACTTGGATGGAGCTTACCACCCGCTTTGGGCTGCGTTCCCAAACAACCCGATTCTCGGGCCAAAAAGAAACACCGCCGATCGCCGCCGGCTCCGAATGGGCCTGGCACCCGCTCTGGGCAGCCCCGATCGAGGGGACTTCTAACCTAGCCGCGCGAAACGATCAACCGTGTACGACCCTTGTGCCACAGCTCTCGACGACCGGCGAGATTCGGCGTTGGGCTTCTCCCGGTTCACTCGCCGTTACTTAGGGAATCCCGGTTGGTTTCTTTTCCACCGCTTAGCGATATGCTTAAGTTCGGCGGGTAGTCTCGTCCGAGTCGAGGGCAGCATCAGCGTGGAGACGTCGCTGCAGCAGGGGCAAGCCGCGTTCGATTCATCGTCATCGTCGTCGGTCGGCACGAACGCTCGCAACGAGATCCACAGAGCGAACGCCGACCGATGACGGTGGCGGCGGCCACGGAGGAGGCAACGACGGCGAGGGCGGCAGGCAGAAGAGTGCGTACGAACGGCGGAGGCTGCAGGCGCGGACAGACCGATCGTCTGTCCGTTCCTATAGTTCGTTCCACGCGGCCACATATTGGAATGACCGGAAGGGAAAGGGTGACGAAAAAGTTCTTTTCAAAGACAGGAGAGTGCAAGAGAAGGAGGTATTTGTGTATATGTGTGGGTATATGCATGCACACATGTCAGTGTGTGGTTGTGGCTGTTTATGTTTGTGTGTGGTTGGACATAGTATCCTTTAAGGTCATAGGAAGAATTTTGGTAGGAGTGGCTGCCTGTTGTGTGTCTACCTACACAGGTGCATAGGAGATTGGTCAGTAGAAAGGTACTGGTAGTTTGAAGTATGTGTGTGCGTATATGTATATGTAGTGTGTGTGTGTGTTGTTTGCAGTGTGTGTGTGTGTATGTTTGTGTGTGTACGTGTGTGTATGTATGTTTGTGTGTGTATGTGTGTACGCGTGAGGTTGTGTCTGTGGAGTAACTGTACTTTACTCTGTGACTGTGTGTGTGTGTGTGTGTGTGTGCTTGTATGTGCGTGTGTGTGTTCATGTGTGTATAATTGTGTGAATGTATGTATGACTGTATGCTGTGTGTATGGGAGGCATGTGTGGGTTCATTTGCATGTGTGTTTGTATATATGTGTGTGTGTGTGTCCAAGTATGTGTGTGCGTGTGTATGTGTGTACGTGTGTATGTGTGTGCGTATGCGGGTGTCTATACGTGTATGCGTGGGATTGTGAGTGTTAGGTATCTGTGCATGTGTGCGTGCGTGTGTGCGCTTGTGTGTGTGTGTGCGTGCGTGTATGTATATATTCTGAGTATGTATATGTATGTGTGTGTATGTGAATTTGTGTATGCGTGTGTACGTGGGTTGTGTGTGGGTTTTGTGTAGGCGTACCTGTGAGTATATGCATGTATGTGCGTGTGTGTTTGTACCCATGTGTGTGAAATTGTGTGCGTGTCTTTATGTGTAATGTGTGTTTTGGAGGTATATGTGTGTACATGCGCTAGTGTGTGTATGTATGTGTATGTGGTTATGTGTACGTGTGTGTGTGTGTCTGTGTGTAGGCGCAGGAGTGGCTGTGTGGTAAGTAGCTTGCCTACCAACCACATGGTTCCAGGTTCAGTCTCCCTGCATGGTGCCCTGTGCAAGTGTCTTCTACTATAGCCTCAGGCTGACCAAACCTTGTGAGTGGATATGGTAGACGGAAACTAAAAGAAGCCCGTCGTATATGTGTGTGTGTGTGTGTGTGTAACTGCGTGTGTTTGTGGGGTCTGTCTTTGTCCCCCCCCCACCCGACATCACTTGACAACCGATGCTGGTGTGTTTACGTCCCTGTAACTTAGCGGTTTGGCAAAAGAAACTGGTAAAATAAGTGAAATGACTGAAACAAATGAAGGAATAAAACAATAAATGTAAGTATGAACACACACACACGCGAACACACATGTATACACACACACACACACACACACACACACACACATTTTGCTGCTCTGAGTTTATTTATTGAGTTATTCATCTTATATATATATATATATATATATATATATATATATATATATATGTGTGTGTGTGTGTGTGTGTGTGTGTGTATGCACATACACACACATATAAATATATATTTGTGACACACACACACACACACACACACACACACATATATATGTGTGTGTATATATAAATATATTTATATGTAAATATGTGTGTATACAAGTGTGTATAAATACAATAGAAATCACCCTTAATTACTCCCCACCCCAATCATTCCACCATTTTTAATTAATTTGATTCCTTCTCTTTTCTTTTTCTTTGAGTTTTTCTTTTAATCTTTCACCACCCCTCTCCCCCTTTCACACACCATTTTTAATGTTTTTATTCTTTTCTTTTTCAGGTGAATCTAGAAGATAATAGGGGTCGCACACCTCTACACTGGGCCTGTCTCTATGGACACACAGACATAGTTGGCTCCTTGTTGAGCCACATTGGCATCAAACCCAATGTGGTGGACCCAAATGGAGACACTCCTCTGCATTGGGCAGTTCTATTGTAAGTCCCCATTGGATCTGGAATATCCAAATCTGTTTCTTTTATGTTTTCAATAATGTTTGTTTCTTTTTCATTGAGTCATTCATGTCATAATCCCACCATGGGGTCATTGTCTTTCTTCTCTTTTTCACACACAAATGACACTGTAATCTGCTTCATTAATTAATCATCACCATAATTGTTATTGTTGTTGCCTAACTGGACTCTTTACTTCATCTCATCTTCCATTACCTCAACGTTACAGGTTCAAATCCTCTCCCTTCTTCTTTTCGTCCCATCTAGAACAACTTTCTCTCTCTCTCTCTCTCTCTCTCTTTCTCTCTCTCTCTATCACTCTCTCTCCTTTCTAGTTTCCCTATTTACTCCGACCCTGGGCTAAATTCAGAATCATCCCCTTCCAGTATTGAAATTTGTCTCTTTTATGTTCCATGTTCAAATCCTGCCAAAGTATTTATTTTCCCCCTGGGGTCAATATAATCTGTACCAGTAATATCCAGGGGTTCCTTTAATAATCTGCCCTCCCCCTTTCCTCTTGTTCTTGTTTCTTATTACTGTTGGAAAAACTACCTTGTGGTATTTATATACAACTCTCTAAGTTCAGAGTTCAAATCCTGCCAAGGTCAACTTCTCCTTCCATCTTTGCAAGGTTTAGAAACTACAATACCAGTCATTTACTGGGGTCCATATAATTAAATGTATCCCTACTTTCCCTCCTAAATTTCATGTTTATATAACAGTTGTTCATTTTACCATATATACACTTCTGTGTTTACTCAGGTGTGTATATATCATTGTTCTACTGTGTAGAGTGTGTATTGATTAAATTTGTTTGTGTGTAATAATTGCTGTAATTAGGTTACAATGACCTAATTACATTTGGGTTCTTTATTGACCTAATAACTATTAATTATCTCAGTCTCTGTAATGTTTGTATTTTTCATGTTTTTCCTTCCTCTTTCCATAACTTTCAGGAAACGCTATGATGTGGTGACTTTGATGCTGTCCCAGGTTAGTTAACAAATACATATTATATACACTCTCTAGTATTTTATTGATCTGTATAATATTAATATCATCAAGGTACCAGTGGAATAATAGGGGTAGATTTAATCACATGTACTACAAAACCCTTTCAATGATAGGTCTTGGGTTTTTGAAAGAACTGTATATTGATCATGAGGATGAGGATATTAGTGTTGTTGACAGTCCAACTGACCACCACCACTGACAATAATATATTTAATGGTCAGATGAAACAAGGTCATTATGAAATTAACCATATATATATCATTTAATTGTTACAGACATTTGACTGTGGCCATGCTGGGACATCACCCTGAAGAATTTTTAGTCAAATGTATCGATCCTAGTACTTTTATTTATTTTAAGCATATCACTTATCCTCTCCGCCTCTTTGCTGAACCACACACACACACGCACACACACACACACACACATAGACACAAACATGTTATGAAGCTTCTTTCAGTTTCCATTTACCAAATCCATTCACAAGACTTTGTTCAGCCCTGGGTAATAGTAGAATATATTTGCCTCAGTTTCCACGCGTGGGACTCAACCTGGAACCGTGTATTGTTGGGAAAAAAGCTTCTTACACGACAACCATGTATATATGTATGTGTCGTCATCATCATCATCATCATCATCATCGTTGTTTAACGTCCACTTTCCTATCTGGCATGGGTTGGACGATTTGACTAAAGGCTGGCAAGCCAGAACACTGCACCAGACTCCAGTCGGTTCTGGAAAAGTTTCTACTGCTGGATACCCTTCCTAAAGCCAACCATTCCGAGAGTGTAGTGGGTACCTTTACGTGCCAACTGCACGAGGGTCAGCCAGGCAGTACTGGCATCGACCACACTTGAATGGTGCTTATTACGTGCCACCGGCACGGGACCAGTCAGCCGGAACTGGCATCGAACATGCATGTGACGGAAGCTGTTCTCTGCACATTTTCAGTGTTTATTGCTCCTGAGCATTTGCTACACACAAACACTATCTTCCCAGTTAGCCTTCCTTTGATATTGCTGTACCTCTTATGTGTCTATAGCTTACACTGGGTACATCTTATAGAGTTTCTACCTATGCCTTTTTAACAGATCGAAAAGGGCCATCTACCTGAAGGGATTTGTGGTTTGAGTGCCTTCCTACTTATTAAGACTTTGGTTTTTACTAGATTGACTCCGAGGACCTTCGATTCTAGACCTTTCTGTCACACCTGAAACTTCTCCTCTAGTTCTGATAGTGTCTCAGCTATTAGAACAAGGGCAACAGCATAGAGAAGCTCCCAGGGACATCCTGTCTTGAGTTCCTCTGTTATTGCTTGGAGGACTATGATGAATAAAAAGGGGGCTGAGGACTGATCCTTGGTGGACCCCTACCTCTACCCGGAATTCTTCACTGTACTCGTTGCCAATCCCCACCTTACTGACAGCATCCCTGTACATGGTTTCTACAGCTCTCACTAACCACTCATCTATCCCTAATTTCCGCATTGACCACCAGATAAGGGATCGGCGCACCCTATCAAAGGCTTTATCCATGTCAACGAAAGCCAGGTACAGAGGTTTAACTCTGGTATTTCTCCTGCAGCTGCCTTACCAGAAATATAGCATCAGTGGTGCTTTTCCCTGGCAAAAACCCAAACTGCATCTCATCTAAACTGACTCTCTCCCTAATTAGTTGGGCTATGATCCTCTCCCTGACATTCCTTGTCTGATCCAACAAATAGATAAATCTGTAATTATTCGTATCTAATGCATCACCTTTCCTTTGTAGCAGTTGATTATGGTGCTGCTACACCAGTCATTGGGGATGACTCCTTTGTGTATCACCTGGTTAACAATACAGGTGACTAGACTACAGCCGACACCACCAGATATTTTAAGCATTTCGGTGGTAATTCCTGACGAGCCGGAGGCTTTCCCTGTTTTCATACCCTTAAGTGCTTTATCTACCAAGATACTGTCAATTCGGATAGCTGTTCCCTCTGTTGGGTCGACTCTCTTTCTCCCATTCATTTTCTTCATTTAGCAACCTTTCATAGTGGCATCTCCAGGTCTCTCTCTTTGCAGCCTCATTAAATGCAAGTGAGCTGTCATCCATGGGGACACATTTCTTTCCTGTGACATCATGATTCTCTCTTACACACTGTCTTGCAACACGAAACACCTCAAGTCCTTGGTCCTCACGGCGCAGAACATTGGCAATTTATTTTTCTTATCTGCTTCCCCTCTGGCTAAATAAACCTGTCTCCCAGCTTCCCTTCTGGCAATCTGATACAATTCCCTTCTACCACCATTCATCCAGTCCCTGCATGCCTGTTTCTTTTCCCTAATAGCCCTGTCAGCTACATTGTTCCACCACCATATTACCTGGGGTCAAGAGGGGACTTTGCACTATCCACAGATCTGGTCAGTAGCCCTCAACATGTTGTCACAGAGTAACCTCCAGTTGTCTTCCACATCATGTAATGCTATATCCCCCTCTATTCCATCAAATGCTTCCTGTAATGCGTCTCTAAATCTCTGTCCATTCCCAGGATCCTTTTTCAGACCCTTCTCCTCCATACTGGCCATCTTCTGGGCATCCATATAGCCTTGATCCTGAAGTCGCTAACTACTAATCTATGTTCTGGGGTGCATTCTTCACCTGGGAAGGTTTTGGCATTTAGAAATAGCCATTTTTCCCGTTTCCTGGCGAGGATGTAATCACTTTGACTAGTGTGTCCACCAGATTGGTAGGTGAATAGGTGACTTGCAGGTTTCCTGAAAGTAGTATTACAAATCACAAGATCATTTGCATCTCAGCACTCCAGCAGCCTGGTTCCCTCCTCATTTCGGAAACCAAAATCATAGCCTCCATGTACGCCATGGAAGCCCCTGTCATTCGTTGACGAAATAGTCTGCAAGAGGGTGTCATAAAATGAGTCTTTCTGTCCATCAGGTAGCTTCAGCTGAGGGTCATAGGCCGAGATAATGGCTGCTAACCCATGTTGCAACACTAATCTAATCTTAAGTATTCTATCACAGACTCTGACTACCTCGGTTACCTTATCAACCCATTTCTCCATAAGAAATATACCCATGCCCCCGACCCTGTCAGTGTTCCCTGCCCAGAAAATCTTATACTTATGTTCTTTGCCCGTGAGGAAACTAGCAGAACTTCCTCTTCACCTGACCTCATTGATGCAGTACAAATCTACACATCTCCTTTCAAGCATCTCAACAATCTCACCAGACTTACCTTTCAGTATGCCAACTCTGAGGGTGTGGGAGGTGTGGGCCTGCAAGACCCTGGGATGGGGGACAGAAGCGTCATGTACCTGAAAAGAAAGCTTGCATTTGGCAGAACTCACAAACATACAATAGCCTTCAACCTGCACACACTACACCATCATTTTATGCGCTACATTATCACTACATAATATATCCTGCGTAGAGAGACTGGCGGACCAATTTTGTTTCATGATCACTTTCTCGATACCCTTCCAGTCAGCATTGTGAAAGTTCAGGCCCAAGAGGTGTTGGGTGCTTCTGTAGTCTTCTGTGGACCATACATTGTTAGGTCTATTACGTTACGGACCGAGGAAATACGTTACTGATGAGCACCATGTTGTCTCTGAAGCAGAGATACTGGAAATGTTTTCCCTTTGTTGGGTAGAGCACTATTTGCTCCATAAAGAGCATGTTAGTGAGGTCAAGCAGAGATTCTGCATGTGTCAGGATGTGCAGCGAAATACCTGATAGAAAGCGGCCCTCGGGCCACTTGACACAAGGGAGGTTGAAACCCCTTAGAAGAAATATGTGCAGGCTGTCATCCAGGTTGGTAAATATTACTTTCATTTCTTGGAGACTTTCTTCAAATGAATCCCCATGATTTAGAGCATCTGACGGGCGAAATGTGGTACATATTACTATTTTCATCTGTTTAAGGTGTACTACGAGAATATCACGGACTAAGTCTGAGTGTAACAGCAGGACCACGGGCGTAACATCTTCCTGGATGTACATTGCCACTCCACCACCATACAACCTTTCTCTCCTGTCATTTCGAAGCACAACATACCCTGGTATTCGTATGTTAGCATCTGAAATATCCACGTTCAGATGTGTTTCTGTTAGTGACAAGCATATTGCTTCATTACATGTCACTAGGTCTCTCATTTACTGTATTTTGCATTGTTGGGACGTTACCACGCCCCTGATATTTAGCAAGAATACTGGTCTGACATGTAGGGTGTCTTTAGTGGCCACCCTGGATCCTTTGTCGTTAGGTCTGGTTGGGATACTGGTATGTATTCTTCACACTGGCTGTCTGGTGAAGCTAGGTCAGCTGCTTAAAAACCTCCTGTACAACCCCTAAAAGGCCTGTTGTTCAGCAGCCACTGTCCGCACTGCATCCACAGTTTGTTTCTGCCAGGGAAGTTATGTGAACACCACCACAAATCTCCACCATGGTTACATTGTATCATGTGACCTGACTGTGTTGTTGGAGGCTGTTTTTCGGGTGAGTGGAACGGGTACTGGTCATATGGGATTTCAGATTAGTAAATTTGCAGCCTGCCCCAATGTGACCATGTCGAAAGGTACCAAGGTACCCTTTATATAGAATTTGCAGATTGGTTAAATTTCTTTGTTACCAGAGCCATTGCCTTTGCAGTAGGTTCTCTTTCGTTTGTATGTATGTATGTATGTATGTATGTATGTATGTATGTATGTATGTATGTATGTGTGTATGTATGTATGTATGTATGTATGTATGTATGTATGTATGTGTGTATGTGTTTAAGTGTATGTGAATCCTACACTCTAGATTAGGCAGGTACAGATAAAATTCGGGACAGTTTTCGCTCTGCAAAATTTATGATGCTGAAGATTTTAAAATTCCGACCTTCTTTTCTGAAACAAATGAAACAGGTGCGAAGGAGCCCTAACCACTTACACACACAAGGGAACACACACTACCACTCACTCTCTCTCTCTCTCAGTCTCTCTCTCTCTCTCTCTCTCTCAGTCTCTCTCTCTCTCTTTCGCACACACACAAAAGATAGTGTATATGTATTCATGTATGTATGTGTATATGACAGATAATTTGGTGTACGTGTGTGTCTTTGTGTGCGTGTGACTGACTACATATACATAAAGCTGAACACAGCGCACGCACACACACTCACATGCACACACACATACATACACGTACTCCCACTTTCTTTCATATACCATAATTACATCTTTCACTTTCTCCTCTCACTTCAAAGCAAATGTCGCATTCCACACGTGATGAAAACAAAAGTAAATAAATAAATAATTATGAAATTAACGAACAATTCAGCTGATCGAGTTTGATGTTTATGCTTAAAAAGCTGAAGGAATGCCTTGCATCTTTTATCGTAAGGAAAATGGACATTACGATAGATGCCAATATGTGCCTTATGAATACATTTCAACGCCGAATAAACCGGGCCAGAGGCCGAAAGGCCCGCTAGTGTATATATATATATATATATATATATATATATATATATATATATATATATATATATATATATGTGTGTGTGTGTGTGTGTGTGTGTGTGTGTGTGTGTGTGTGTGTGTGTGTGTGTGCTTCCATGAATCCAGTTGAATTGTAATATCCCTCTCCGAAAATTCACTTGTCCGTGACGAAAAATACTCTTCCAGAACTGTTCTGACCTCTTCTATAGAATTCATATTTTTTTCGTCCCAATTATTTTGAAGACTGCGGAATAAATGATAATCTGTTGGGCCAATTTCCAGTCAATATAGTTGGTGGGGTATCGTTTCCCATTCAAACCCGGCAGGTGTGTGTATGCGTGATTTGGTGTTTGTATGTGTGTATGTTTGTAATTAAACATTTTATTTAAACAGTGAACAACAAACTCTAAAATATTTTTAGAACCAAGAGACTCTTATCAGAGTCACCTTTTGTAGAGTTATAATCATCTAATTATTAAGGTGGAAAAATTATCACAAAAGCAATTTAATTATTTGAAATATATAATACTGTACTTTCTTTTCTTATTTACTATAGATGCGTACAGACATACACACATACACACACATGGAAATGCACACGCATGTATATATGAACAATTAAAAGAAGAAAATGGAGAGTTAATGGTTAATAATTATTTATTAATAAATTAATAATAGTTCATTCTCACATTTGTTTCAATTTGTATTCATTCAATAAAATACAAATTTCTGCAATAAATCTGCATATCACGATGGAAATATTAGACATTAAAAACTTACATTTTGACCAATCTGTTTTGTCCAGCAGACTAAATGTATGGAATTGTTTTTATTTTATTAGAGTATGTATGTGAGAGCATAAAGATTAATTTGAATATAATAAAGGATAAAATAGAATAGAATATTTTATTCTTTATTATATTTTATTTTTCATTATATTCAAATTCATCCCTTGGCTCTCACCACATACACTAAAAATAAAAACAAAATCCATATATTTTGTCTGCTGAATAGAATAGATTGGTCAACATGTAATTTTTTAATGTCTATGTTATGTCTCAAGCCACTGCTATCTAGAACCTTCGGAAGATCTCTGCTTGACTGCTTCTCGGCAGCTACTCAACTCTCAGTCAGCCGTCAGTCCACTCTACTCAACTGTCAGGCAACAGTCAGACTACCTCTATTTATAAGTCTTAGTCGAGCTTACTTTATTCGCTTGGGGTCGTCGACACAACAGTCTAATATTTCCCTCATAATATTTTGTTCATCAATTATAAATGCAGATTTATTGCATAACTTTGTAATTTATTGAATAAGTAAAACTTGAAATAATTGAACGAATGAATGTTTATGAATTAAATAATGAATATTTATTAACCATTAAGTTTCCATTTCTTTCTCTTAATTCAATATGGATTATATGCTTAATATTTACCTCTTGTTTTTGAGAAATTTATTTCCCAAAGACATGAGTTATAGAACCAGTGTATTCTTGGATGTAATCATCCCTTTAAGAGGTTAATATATCCTCCGGGCTGTGTGATAAATACCTTGCTTACTAACTATATGGTCCGGGGTTCAGTCCCACTGCGTGGCACTTTGAGCAAGTGTTTTCTACTATAGCCATGGGCCAATTAAGGCTTTGTGACTGGATTTGGTAGAGGGAAACTGAATGAAGACTGTCGTATGTATATGTGTGTGTATGTATGTATGTGTGTCTGTGCTTGTCCCGCCCAACCATAGCTTGAAACCGATGTTGGTATGTTTCCGTCCCGTAACTTAACGGTTCGGCAAAAGGGATTGATGGAGTAAGTCCTAGGCTTACAGAAAATAAGTACTGGCATCAATTTGTTCGACTAATAGCGGTACTCCAGCATGGCCTCGGTCAAATGGAGACTCCTACGTCTTCAAATTTTTCTTTTAACTTTTACACATACAGCATAAATGGTTAATATGACCCAAATTAACCAATCATGCAGTATAATTAACTGGACAAATTAAGACAAAAATTTGAAGATGTACCAGTGACCATATCCTTTGTAATTGGTTGGATTTACACTCCTGAAAATATAAATAATCCAGTGAAGCAAACCCAGGATTTATCCATCAGATGAATTACAGTCATATTACTTACCATGAGCAATTCTAGGTGCTTCCTACTATTCGATGCGATTAACCTGGACCTGGACCTGGACCATACCTCAGGGTTCATACGGTACGATCCTGGATAGTTTATCCCGATACAATCACGATAGATGTACATATTATGTACATATAAATGCATAGTAAAGTACGTATGTAGAGAACCTCCTTAAATTAGAAGTCACTCATCAACTGTCACATTCCCATAGTTAGAATCCCTGTGAAGGAGCATGATGCACCATTAATGTATGGTATATTTACAACAAAACCACCCTAAACGACAAACGAAGAAACAAGGAGCCCCACAATACGTTAACCCTACGAGAACCAGAATTTAAGCTCTTTGCTCAATCTTCTCATTCAACGACATCATCCATTCAATATATATATATATATATATATATATGTGTGTGTGTGTGTGTGTGTGTGTGTGTGTGTGTGTGTGTGTGTGTGTGTTAGCATCATCGTTATCATCATTTGACATCCACTCTCCATGGTGGCATGTGTTAGATGGTTTTTCTGGATCTTATGAGCCGATGAGCTGCACCATGTTCCTGTCTGATTTGGCAGGGTTTCTACAGCTCGATGTCCTTCCTAATGCTAACCACTCCAGGAGTGTAATTGGTGCTTTCATATGCCACCGGCACGGGTGCCACTTGCATGATACTTGCAGCGACCACGACTACGATTCACGAACGGCTGTCGTTTAAATGGCACCGCCAACAGCCATAATTCCCCATTGCCAATTTACTTGGCACCGTCGATCACCATGACTACGATGCACAGATCTCATTGACATGGCACCGGAAGCGAACAGCCATGATTATGATGCACGAGTGTCATTGACATGGCACCCAAAGTGAACGGCCACGACTATGATGCACGGGTGCCACTTACATGACACCGGCACGACCACAGCCATAACTCCAGTTGGCATAACATGTCTTCTCCCACAGAGCATATCACCAGGCCTCTCAGTCATTTGTCATCACCTCCATGAGGTCCAACGTTCGGAGATCATTCTTCATCATCTCATCGCAAGTCTTGTTGGGTCTACATCTTCCATAGGACCCCGCCGAAGTCAGAGATCGGCACTTATTTACACAGCTGTCCATGTCCATACACATCGCAAGACCACACCAACGCAGACGTCTCTCTTGCACACCACATTGGATGCCTCCAATGCCCAGCTTTTCTCTCAAGACCCCCCCCCCCACACACACACTCTGTCGTACATGCACACTGACATTGTACATCCAGCGAGACATAGTGGCTTCATTTCTTTCAAGTTTATGGAAGTCCTCAGCAGTCGCATCCCATGTTTTACTGCCATGTAACATAGTTGTTTACTCCCAGGCATCATACAGTCTGCATTTCAATCTGAGGGAGACGCTCTTTCTTACCAATAGAGTTAGGAACACTCAGAACTTTGCACATCTTATTCTTATTCTTGCATCTACATTCACGGAGCAACCGACCACACTACTGACTTGCTCACCTAGATAGCGGAAACTATCAGCTACCAGTAGCTTACCTACCTGGCAATTGATGGGCTCCATTTTCTGTACATTTGTGGTGTTTATTGTACCTGTGCACCTTCCACACACAAAAACCATTATCCTTGTGAACCTTCCTCTGATATTGCTACAACATTTATGTGTCCATAGCTTACACTGGGCACATCTTATGAAGTTCCTACCTACGCCTTTTCTACAGATCGAACAGGGCCATCTTCCTGAGGGGCTTTGTGATTTGTCTGCTTTCCTACTTAATAAGACTGTTTTTTGTAAGATCAAGTTTAAGGCCCTTTGATTCTAGACCTTGCTTCCATACCTGAAATTTCCCTAGTTCTGGAAGTTATTGGGCTATGATAACAAGGTCATCAGCATAGAGGAGCTCCTAGAAGCAGTTCATCTTTAATCCCTCTGTTATTGCTTGGAGGACTCTGATGAACGGGGTGGAGAGCTGAGGACTAATCCATGGTTAACCCCTACTTGTACCCTGAATTGATTGCTACACACGTTGCCAAACCTCACCTTACTGACAGCATCCCTGTACATGAGATGCTCTCACCAACCACTCGTCCATCCCTAGTTTTCGCATTGACCACCAGATAAGGGATCGAGGGACCCTGTCAAAGCCTTTCTCCATGTCAACAAAGGCCAAGTACAAGTGCTTATCTTTGGCTAGGTACTTCTCCTGCAGCTGCCTTTCCAGGAATATAGCATCAGTGGTGCTTCGCTCTGGCACAAAGCCAAATTGCATCTCTTCTAGACTAACGCCCGTCTTAATTATTTGGGCTGTGACCCTCTCTGTAATCATGATTGCTTCGTCTAATAGTTTGATACCTCTGTAATTCTTTCCGTCCAAGGCATCATCTTCCCTGTATGTGTGTGTATTTGTAAATATTTGGAATTTGGGTGCACATTTAGACGTATGCCGCTTAAAGCTCTTTCGTTGTTTAGGTTACCTCATGTCATCCACAGCTGAGCTTTAAGTGTGATTGGATCTACACCAGGAATTCTGCCATGTTCCTTCAGTTTATAATGAACGAGGGAAGCAGAAAATGGAGTTAACGAGAATTTTTATTCATCACAACGATTGTTTCAATCCGTCTTGCATCGGTCCCTTGCATATAGGATATTGTATAACTGGTTGTGTTACATCCTCCGGTGCAGATACATGTCATCGGATGTCTTGTTTTAAAGAGGATACTTCTGTAAATATATTTGGTTTCGCTTGGAATGTTGTTGTTGCCAGGAGGTTGTTGTCTCTCATGTTGTAATCCAAGAAGCTCCTGGCAACAACATGTCAAGTGAAACTGAATATATTTAATGAGGTATCTTTACTTTAAAACAAGACACCCGATGAGGTGTATCTGCACTGGAGGATGCAACACAACAACCTATTGTATAGTATCCCACCCGCAAGCGACCGATGCAAGATGGGTTGAAACGATCGTTCTGATGCATATTCTCGTTAACTCCATTTTCTGTTTCCCTAATTCATTATATATATTTATATGTGTAACATTGATGTGTGTGTGTGTGTGTGTGTGTGTGTGTGTGTGTGTGGGTGGGTGTGGGTGTGCGTGCGTGCGCGCGCATTAGCTTTATAGATGTGGACGCTAACTGGTTCAGCAGTTTTATGAACCCCTTATTAATATAGCAACATCAAAAGTAAACATGAGAAATAATAATTCTTCTTTACTAGTCTTAATCTGCTAATCATGTTTTTACTCTTGTTCTGTTGCCCTACAGCTTACTATAGTGATGGATAAATGTAGATTAGGCTGCAACAATCTGTTTATGACATCTTAATATGTTTATCATGTCTCTAACACAGAAATGTAGCAGATTATAGAAGGTCCGTATGGAAGATTTATTTCACTGACAAACATCAAATGTAATTGATCAGTTTGATCTAATATCCAGTAGAAAACTGTAACGACATTGATATCAACCCTGATTTTCATGTAAATTTTCATTTTCTATTTTTACCCCCACAAAGGAATCAGTGAATTTCGAAATGAAGAACAATGAAAATAGGACACCATTGCTTGAAGCTGTCATTAAGAGGAATCTCGGAATGATGCACAGGCTGATAGCCAGAAGTGCGAATGTAAATGCTGTCGACAATGAAGGAAATAATTGCTTGCACCTGGTTTTAGGCAGAGATTCATTATTTCATTCTGAAGTGGAGCACATAACCATTTTAGATGAGGTAAGTTATTTCTGAATAAATATATGTGTATTTGTGTGTGTAAGTGAGAGAGAGAGAGAGAGAGAGAGTGACAGAGCGAAACAGATAGATGTTGCTTGTCACGTGTCAATACACACCTATCAACCCCATCCTCCATTACTATTTCATGATCCAGTCTCATTATCTAACAAAGGAAATTCCATCATCTTCTACTCGCAAAGGTATCGCCTCTCCACGGTAGAGAAGGTGACTCATCTCATATGTTGTCCATATAAATACAGCAATCACACTGTGAAGGAGAGGCGACCTATTGAGGAGAGGAGATATTCCCAAATAACGATATTGCAGGGTAGAAGAAGTGAGGTGTGTGTAACATGATAGACGATAAAGTTTATAGTGCTGGTACCGTGATAAATATATCCAGTCCCATTCTATGAAGAATTCGTCCTGAAACAGCGCTCTACCATACTTCGTTTCTAGTGTACATATGCTCTGACATCTTGTGGAAATGTCATAACATTGTTGAATTTTAGAACATTAGAGAATGGGTGCAATGGCGCAAGGTCCTTACTGTGTTTGTTTATACTTAGGTTTTGTATGTACCAATCCGTATATTCATATACAAAGCCATCAACGTCTATCCATCGGTAGAGCTGATGGTGTTTATTGTCAACTGATTGTTTCCCATATAAATAAAAGTCACTGACTCTATTTCAGACAGTTGATGGTCATCTGTAAATTGTAATAATGTATCTTTTGGTGACAAGGACCTCCTCTGGTATCCACCTACCACCCCACATACGGGAATTGTTTATCAGACTAATAGTTTGAACAGTTTATTAACTATAATGTGTTGGTGTGCTGCCTCAACTGTGACACTAATTCGTACTTCCTTTACTTCACCTTCAGCATCCAAAGATGTTTATTGATTAATTATGGAAACATTATTGATATGTTTGGATATGTCTGTGTGATATTGATTTTGTTATGTCAGGAAATTACTATGTTGTAGTTGTTCTCTTTTCTGATATAACTTACATTGTTGTCATGCTGTTACATTTATATATAACACAACAAATGTAGCTCACCATGCTTCCATAAGTATTTCGTTTGGTATGACCACTTACCTTTACCAAGCCAGTTGTATAGATAGGTTCTTGTTGGTATGTTGTGTCTAGTATTTTATTATTTTGATAATGGTTCCATTATATTTCCTATATTTGCCATGAAGCTATAATTTTGTTTATCTATAATATATATTTGTGTATTATTGAAATTATTGTTTCATCATTTGTAGTATGCCTTTAAGCTCTCTCTCAGTCAGAAAGATAGGACTTGTAACACTGTAGTTGCAAGTTACCTATTCCATTTTGGAGCCAACTTTTACCACCCAAATGGAAAAGATGTGACTCCACTGGACCTCATTCGGGACAAAAAATTGAAAGAGAAATTAAAAACCTTTTTACCACCACCGTAAGTATTTCCTGGCAATGACAAGATAAACCAGTATAATTTCTATTTTGTATATAACCATGTTTATTATACTCGTTTAGTTTTAATTCTACCAATCTATTATACTGTCATTAGTGTCTCGACCAAAGTCCACGCACTGGGAATTATCTTTCTACCAATATTTTCTCATATCTCTTCTGTGTCCCAGTCAGTTGTAGCAAACTCGTGAGGCGGAAAGAGAACGTAAGTTCGTTTGCCCGAACATGAGAAATTATTGATTTCTCATTGGTTAAAAATTTCTGCCCATATACGAATTATGAACTTCGTTGAAGAAATCTTTCACGGGGTTACGGTGTATGAGTAGTTATAAAAGGGGATTTTGCCGAAAATCAGGGTTTTTATGACTACTCATACACGAATCATAGAACCGTAACCCCGTGAAAGATTTCTTCAACGAAGTTCATAATTCGTATATGGGCAGTGATTTTTAACCAATGAGAAATCAATAATTTCTCATGTTCGGGCAAACGAACTTACGTTCTCTTTCCACCTCTTATGAGTTTGCTACACAGTTATCAGCATTTCAGAAGCTTTCATGATAAAATAATTTTTCAAACAAACACTAACAGCCTGTATGTATGTGTATATATATATATATATATATATATATATATATATATATATATATATATATATATATAATTTGAATATTGTCATTATTTAACGATTTACCATAGGCCAGCATACCAAAATATCATAATGGTTAATTTATATTAAAATTACAATAAGGCCATTGAATAATTACAACGCGTTGTAATTTTTAGTACCCTTATTGAAATTTTATATATATTTATAGATTGATATATATATATATATATATATATATATATATATATATATATATATATATATATATAGATAGATAGATAGATAGATATATATATATAGATAGATAGATAGATAGATAGATAGATAACTTTCTTTATTAGCCTCACAGGGCTCAACACAGGGGGGACAAAGTACAAAGTAGAGCTTCTCTTTTTGGGAAGAGGGGAGGAGAGAAGAAAAAAGGGGGGTAGATTTTCGGTCAAACAGAATCGTAAAGAGAGGGAAGAAAAAGGCGACCAATAAGGATCGTGTATCACAGCAATGTTCTGGTGTAAAAGGGGAAACAGTTTAGGTTTATCCGTGGAAAGAAAAGTCTACGGAAAAGACCACGGTAACTTTCACCTATATTATCATTGTCATTGAAAAACAAAACATTACAGTAAGTGACTCTCTTTTACCTTTTTTATCTGGTTTACAGGATTATGCTCAAGGTGGCTCTGTCATTCACCCGTGCCATCCTTGCTACATTCACCCATCTTTTTTTAAAACATTCACTAGACAAAACTTCCCTTTCTTCTCTCACCTTCCTTTTCAATTGATACTTGAAGAAGTTGATGAGGGATTCCCCAGAGAGGAAAGTCTTTGTCTCTTGATCTTTCAGACGCATACACCATACACATTCTTTCGCCATACTCACAAGTACGATGAAAATGGCTCTTCCTTCCCGTTTCAAGGAAGCTGACGTAACAC